>NC_047557.1:90157421-90309921 GCF_012275295.1 Melopsittacus undulatus
AAATTAGATAAAAGAAAAGTAGAAAGAAAACTCCAAGATAAGTGGTACAAAGTAAATCAAAACAAATCATCTTACCAAACTTTATTCGCATCTGATACCATTTTTAGAAATTAAGGTCAGTTTTGTGGAACTAATAGGGAGTTACACCTATATATCTTGGGTACCATGACAATGCTTGAGAGGAAGATTTATACACTATGGTTGCAGATGCAGAAGAAAGATATGAGAGATCAAATGGAAGTGCATGATAACAAATGAAAAATGGTCCCCACAGCCCATAAATTAATTGAGAAAAGAAGGTTGTCATTATTTGAACATGCTTTAAAATAAGGTATGGGGTCCAGATGGCAGAGAATAGATAGGCCAACAAAGTTTGAGTAATTGATGACTTAAAAATAAAACAAGATCTTAAAGAAATGAATCAAGTTGGGAGAGTAAGAGGAGGAATATTAGATGAAAAAGCACAAAAACTCCTCGAAACTTCAGAGCAAAAATCAAAGTATATGAAAACAGACATATTTTTTCATGAATGATCTAAATAAATGTAAGTAATAATATCTCAGACAGCAATTGTATCCCTGCTAAGGACACTTTTCTATTATCATTTCATTAACCTATTCAGCTTTGTTTTCACAATTTTATCTTCTCTTTTTTTTTTCTTTTTCTTTTTTTTTTTGGGGGGGGGGGGTCTAAGGTTTTTTTTTAGGAATTAACTGAAACAAATTAGCAAAGGCTGTGCTATAAAAATCCCAAGTATCATTCCTACTCCCATCACTGTTGTTAGCTCTTAAGGTCACTGCAGAGAGCCCTTTGGTAAACAGTGACAAGCTTTCCAGATCTTATTGTTTGCATTTTCAGCATCTGATCTCCAGCAACACAGTTTGTTGTGCTGTTTAAACCCAAATCCTTCCTCCCTGTATTTCCAGGTTAACAGGATCAGGCAAGTCAAAGAGGAAGTGACAACCCTCGCATGGTGTTTATTCCACAGGTTATTTTTTTTGCCTTGATTTTCTTTCCCTTTCTCTATTCCTTTTATTTGGTTCTGCACCGAAGGGGTGTGTGCACACAACTCCTTAAACAGTATTTCAGATTTATGCAATGCCAGGTAGTAAATCAATAAATTATGCACAGTTTTATTATTTTTCCCTTCAAAATTTCACCCATCTAGCCTTACAGGAGATGAAAACATCTGTATGGGAGAGGGTGAGCGTGTCTGCAAGGGGGTGTGAGTATGTGTGCATATGTATCTGTATTTTTGTGTGTGTGTTTGCGCCTATGCATGTGTGCATTTTCCATATTTATCACTTTTCAGTACATTAGAGCATTTAGTACTTTGGAAGGCACTCATCCAAACAGAGCTCCATGTAAATGCACTGTGTACAAGCCAAGAAAGAACGGCTCCAGGCTGATAGAAACCTCAGAAGTATGTTAAATCATAGTACTCAACTGTTCCTCATTAGAACACTCCTCATTTCTTTTTTTCTTTTTTTTTTAACTTCCACTTAAAAAAAAAATATTTTTTCCTCAAAGCCACTTACTCCGATGCTGCACTCTAGGAGCGCATTATGAATATTCAGATTGAAAATAGAGCACCATCTAATAACGTGGAACACAAAGGAGCACTGAAATGTATTCAGCCTCTTATTTACATTGTTATGAGAGATATTGCATTATCAAACAATGGCTCCACTCCACACTGTATCCGTTACTCCTTGCATTAGGCTCCTTGGGAACTTATTATTGATGACAAAAATGCATCTAATGAGAGACTGCAGGCTTGCTAAATGTATAGGTAAGCTATACTGCCTATAAGAAAGATAGCCCTAAAGGAAAAAACATTAAAGCCTGAGAGCTGATTTGTTCAGAAGTGCAACAGAAATGGGAAGAAAAACAAACTTGGGGACCTACCCATCACCACACACAGTGATGTCATTAAGGTACATTAATCTCAAAAAAGATATATACAAGGAAACTAAAACATGACCCTCAGTGCAGAAGCCAAGCAAAAAGGCTTGGAAATATTCAGAAGACAGAAATATACAAGCAACGGACATTTCAGGAGAAAGATAGTTGCCAGCAGGATTGATTTGAATACTCAAACCTGTGATTTATTTATCATGCTTCTCATAAAAAGAAATCCTTTTCTTCCCCTCCTGTCCTCCTCACTCTCACTCACTTGTTCCCAGGCAGTAGGAAGGATGGAATGAGCCTGGCTGTGCCTGTTGAGCAATGGCTGCCCTTTCACAGACACCACAAATGAATGCAGGATGTTGGATAGACCAATTCCAACACTTTACTAGGAGTATATTAAAAAATGGGATAATCTGCGTCCTTTGCATTTATAACAGAAGAAAAGGAAAAAGGACAATTTCATTAAAAGTCCAGTCTCTATAAAGAAAATGTTAAATAGTTTCATACCCCCAACTCAAACTGCTTTGAATGCAAGGCCTCCTTTGCCCTTAACTGAAATGAAATTTCACAAATCCAGCTGTACATAGAGAAAGAAAATTAAAGACAAAATATTTACTCATGGCCTCAGTAGTTCGTTTTTAAAGGGAGGGGGTTAACTATTGATTTGTTAACAATATAAATTTAGCATATTTCACATGATCCATTATATTCCTTAGAACCATTAAGATGCAGTTTACATGATTTATTCAGAATAAGGTCCACTTTTAGCTATATTTAAGTCTCCTATTTGTTATTTAACATGTGTTTAATGTTTTCTGTCCCTGCTGTGCACAGCTGCAAGCTGCTATTTTTTGGCAATTTTTGTGACTGTGAAGTGATTTGTGTCTTTGAATCTCACCTTTCTATTCTATGGCCTGCTGTTTTGATTTTTTTCTAAACTTTAAGAATTAAGTTGCTCTGTGTTATGACCTTTACTTCACTTCATAGAAGTAAACAAGGAGTCTAAAAGACCATAAAAAAACCATGGCAGGTATCCTTATGGGGTAGATACAAGGACGCATATGTGATTGATTTAGCATTTTGTGACACTGTAATTTAAAGCAGTTTAAGAAAAACCCTCTAAAAATCCAGTAATGACATAGGAACTAATTGAGTGCTGGCAAACACTACACTCACCATGTACAGTCTAGGCATATAAATTTTCCAGGGCAGGGAATCTTCCAGATTGCGTAACTTCATTAAGATTTTTTCAGCTGATCTCAATTAGAGGAAATCTGACCGGAAAAGAAGTTATTATTGTACAATATATCTAAAATATCCTATTTATTTTTACAGTCATAAAGCAAACGGAGCATGATGTTGAAATGCAGCAGAGAGATAGAGGAAATTTTGTAGCACAAGAGTGGTCACAGAGTAAGTATCCTGGTATTTCAATTGGCTTCCTGGATGCAAAACGTTTGAGAAGCAGTAATAATGTATGATGGCAGAGAATGACAGTGATAGCTGTGCCACTGTAATTTTATTTTGGTTTTGGTATTGAATAGGACTTTCCAAACCATGGCTTTCCAGGCAGCCTCAGGCATAGTGCCAGCTCAAGTATCCAGTCATCCCCTATCCCCAGCCCCTGGCAAGACCCAAGCCCAACTATACACAATCCCCTGCACCTCTTCCCATGGAGCAGAAGTAGCTGCTCATGGTATGAATCCCAGTAGCCATATACCAGCATGGCAATAAAAGACACCCAATATTCACTCATTTGTCTCAGTCTCCTCCAGGCTGACGAGACACTCCTATAGACACGTAAATACTGCTACATACTCCACTTACAGCTTCATCTTGGCATCCTTTGCCTTATCAGCCACTGTTTTTCCTTTGGCCACATCTTGATTTTGAGGAAATGAATCAGTATCTCTCTTGAAAATTAGAATCTACATATAATTCATGGGCAATGAATGTGCAATGTTCATATAATGATCTAAAAAGGCAGTTAGCAGTGCATAATGCGTATGCTGGTATATATTCCTGTTTTATGTGAAGTAAAATGAGAGTGCTTTGCGGTGTACTGAAATCTCAGAGATGCATGCCAGTAAGTCACTCTCTATTTTGGAAGGTTCATATTCCACCTCACCAGTAACTATAAGGAAAGCGAAACACTGTTGGGTGTATCAGAGGTATTTGTTGTCGTTCTTTATGGTATCTCTGGATAATTTCAGTGTCTATCAAACTGCTACTTTAATTGCTAGGAGAGCATTTCCCCTTAACAATTTTAAGAAAATATAGTAGGTAAAAACGCCTGTGTCAATTTGAACACACTTACCTGTAAGTGGCAAACTTACTAACTTCATTTATCTGATTTTAATGAAAATGGAAAATGCACTGCTATATTACTTTAAAAAGAAAAAAGTAAAATATACCAGTTATTACTGTTTGATATATGTTCTCCATCCTTTTATAGGATCTGTAAGAGAAAGCCATGTTGAAATAGTTTAATGCAATGCCTTTAACTTATCTAAACTACATTCAACTGACTGCACTGGGAAAATTGAATCTTTTCCTCACAATCTTAGTGACATGAAAAATATATAATACAGTAAATGATTAATGCAGTTATAAACTATACCTGAGATAAGATTTAAGTATTCATATTTCTATCATGTTAATACAACACGATAAACCCATGAAGCAAACTTGACCATAGCATTTGTTATTCTGTCCAGTGTTCAATTATTCTTTGTCCAAATACAATTTAGGAGCTTGCTAGAATACATTCTACGGGTACGAAGCATTATGTGCTACAGTGAGATAATCAAAGAAGTGGTCAGCAACAGTAGACCTCAATCCAGTATCCTCAGAGCTGCAAAATAAAAGGGGGCCCAGAATTTAACCATATGCAGGTTTTTGATTTAAATTGTCCAGCACATCTTTTACATTGGAAAGAATTATTTTTACTTGCTTCTCTAACATTTCACTTGAAGCTTTATATTTTCAGATAAACTTAAATTGACATGATCACAGATGTGCTTAGCAACTACCAGAGCAATTTCAAACCACACTGCCTTAATAAACCAACCTCTTCTAATTTGTGCAGTAAGGGTCAAATTCTGCCCATGGGAAACACATGTATACAATGCTGAATGATACCAAGAGAAAAAATGAGTCCACACTGATGACCATTTTAATGCTTTGATGGGCATTTTATTACAAGGATCCTGTGCCTCTGTGTAAATAATAACCAATTGTACAGGAGACAGGCAGCATGCCTAACAGGGAAAACAAAAAACTGGGAGATGGAATAGGAAATCCATTCATCTGCCTCAGCCAGTGGCTTTGCAGTGGTTTACCTCAACTTACCCTTTCGCAAAATGACTATAAACTTAATTTTCAAGCACATTTATACCCTTGAACAAAAGGTGAGGTAATTTTGAAATTAGACCAAACAACAGAGATGAAGGTATTTCACAAGTTTAATCCAGCTTTGAGCCACGGATTGTAGTAGATGACATCCCGAGGTCCTATCTAACCTAAATTATTATTCTTTTCTATTATTCTCTGATTCAATGACTGTAGTCTTTGACTGCATTGGTTTTAAAATGCCTGCCACTCAGAGCCGTTTTCCCACAACTCAAGTCACAAGTTCCCCACCCATGTACATGTATACCCCTGATGTACCTCCTGCTGTGGTGACATACTCTAACCGGCCACCTGTAGACTGGTGCCTCCTTAGGGACAACTGAAAATTCCCTTGAGCTTTCTGAAAGGCTGGAGGTTTCCGAGCTGGAACTGGTGGTAAAAGCTAGTGGTTCCTTTAAAAGTTACTCAGAAAATAATGCTGAAGATGAGCAGGATTTAATAATGAAAAAAAAAAGTGGAGTTTTTTGTTGTTGTTTTTTTTTTTTGTCAAAGCTTTCATAGAAAAATTGCATTTCCAGTTTTTCTATTTTATGTGCCCCCCAACTCAGCTGTCAGCTGAAGAGCTTTTGATTAAAACATTTTTGAAACAAGCATAGAAGCTAGCTAGGACAGTCAGGCAAGACCTTTTGCCAAGTTAATCTGTCACTGACTGATGTTTGGATGGGCAAGCATTCAGGATGATCTAAGGTTTGCCTGGCTTTCAGAATGGTAGGTAAGCTTAATAGTTGTATTTTAAATAATACTGCTAAAGTACATCACATAGCAAATATGCCCTGCAATCGAAAGTGAAAAAAAAGCAAGGAGCTGACAGAATTAGAATAGAATATAATACACCTGCCTGTCTGGGTGGAGTTATTTTATTTTCCCAAAAGCAGACACAAGCTCTTCTTTAATTAAATAGACCTTGAGAACACAAATAGCATCAAGAATGATAAGCAGAAATTAAATACTTCCCACTACTTATTTAAAATTTTAGTGCATTATAATAACTCTTTATTTCCATGACACTGATTTTTTGGGCTTGTTCACTTTTTATTTGATCAGAACTTCTGCATATAATAGTTACCAGTATTTCAACAAGAAATCACATATATGATTGTACAAACTGGGATAATACCAGTAACGGGACATTTTTACTTCAGAATATAAAAGCTGACAGGATTGGGCAGCTCGAGCAGACAGACACTACTGTTGCCCTGATAAAACACAGTGCCATGTGCAGCTGTTTAATTAGGTATTGATAGAGTCATTTGCCTCTACAGGCACTGATAGTAAGTCCATTTTTATTTTTGTGTATGTACTTTTATGTGTATACGTAAATTTGACCTGCAATAACTATTTAATTTCTTTCAAGATTTTCTGATTTACTTTCATGCCTGTTGCAAAACTTCTAGGAAAACAAATGGTTTCCTCCCACGAGCAAGCTATGTCAAGTCGTCCCTTTTGTAACACATTTACATATCTCAAGTACTGTAGCTTGGTTTGTGCTACTCTTAGTGAGTGCTCTTGAATAGAGACCTCATGTCCTCACTACAATCTTAGAATAATTTCAAAACCTGCCTATGGTAATCCTATTATCACACAAGCTTGCAATGACAAAACGATCTCAATGCAAGTCTGCAGTGACCCTCTGGAAAGCAATACCATTATAATGTGAGATTATACAGGTAAAATTAATTCAGTGAAAACACACACTGTGTTTGAACTTCAATGTGGAGCCTTGATGAAATGATAGAATCAAGTTCACCTTTATGCTACATTATGCTTATTTGAGATGCAAGGATAAGATGGGAGGAGCTGTGCTCAAAGAGTGTGAAGCCAAGAGTGCTGTAAAATACAAAGAGGTTCCAGTACGTCCAGAATGAAAGTCCAACCACTTTGCAGAAAAAAGCCTTACAGATTTGATGCTGTGGTGAGTCTTCAGAGGGGTGTAGTGCTGATCCGGATATGCCAGAAGCTGCCCAGCAGGCTAGGTACCCATCCAGTGATGGAGCCCAACACCTCTGTTCCGTTACCCTGTCATGTCGTCTTCCTGGCAGTGGCCACCCAAGTTACCTTCCCCAGCATCTGTGATGAGCCCTTATCCTAAGCCATTTTAAGCCTTCCACCAATACATTAATGATTACTGTTTATCATGGTTTCCAGCACTCAAAAGGGCAATGAAAAATCAGCACTGAATTCATTAATTTATTAATTAAAAGGGAAGGGAGCAGCCTCCTGAATGGTCATGCAGAATTGTACTCTCCATATAACTCTTTGGCCATCATCTATTCCTGCATGAGCAGAACAGATCTAAATCTTAAAGCCCTATTTGGCGACTTTGGTCAAGGATGCAAGATCTTTCCTCAGGGAAAGAGGGATACTTCCCTACCCCAATTTACATTTTTATCCTGCTTTAACACAGCTACCACCACGGCACTGACACTACAGTAAATTAACAGGGACACCGGAGTACTGCTGAGGCAAAAGGAGATGCTGCTGGCCTGACTTGCAGCATGGATGTGTGAGGTGGGCTCCAGGCTGACTGCAAAGCCTCAGCAGAGCCACAATCCCTGAAGAGCATAGTGGCTCCTGGGTATTCTTCGTCAGAAGTGTAGGAAAGAAACACACATTCAGAGTGCAATATTTTGGCCAGTGGCAGGTGGAATCAATCTCACCCAACATTAAATATGGAAAATTGGCTATCTAGCCCGCACTAGAGGCTAAGCTACAACTTTTTTTATAATCAGTGGAGACTAGAAATCCAATTCATTTGACCACTGCTAAGACTCTGTCTTAGCACAAATAGCCTTGTTTCACTCCACTGACTTTAAAGGGTAAGTAGCTCAGACTTAATTGTCTAACTTTTAGACATCAAAGTCAAGGAAGATTAATATTATCTACCCAATATTCCATGGATGCCAAACTGAAATGAGCAAAAAATAAGGTGAGACTAGTCAAAATATTTCTCCTTTTGATAATTAGGAGCTGTAAGATGTTTACTTACAGAATATGCCTTTCAGAAAAAAAAAACTTAAATAAATCAGTGAAGCTGTCAACTATTGCAGATGTTTTGTATCTACATCTGTAGGGATTTCATAACACTTATTAAAAGTCTTCACACATGTAGCTTGGGAAAGCCCTTCTGGATGAAATGTTGGTTTCCAGGGATATCCTGTTCTCATCAAGCTTTTCTAATACTTTTTTGGTTGTAAAGTAGGATTTTTCTGCTTTGAACCTGAGCTCTTTATATAGTCTTGAAGTAGATAGAGAGGCAGAGTCCATAAACCTTAGTGGTATAATTGAGAATTTCTGGCACCAGAGGTGCTGTATCTGGGATGAGCCACTGCAAATGCCCCACAATCTGTCTTACAGGTAACAGTTGTCTGAGAGACTCCTGGAGAGTTCCCATGTGCCACTATGCCACTCTGAAGGGAAGATGAATTGGAGGTATTTAAGGAGAGTGACTCAAGACTTGGCAGATTCAAGTTTGTAAAGAACAAACCAAACAAAGTCCCAGTCTCTCTCATCCTGGTGATTCTAGCAGCCAACCAACACACAGCAGTAAGAGAAAAGTCAAGGAAAGCCTTCCTATGTTACTGATCTTACAAGTGTCTCAAAGTGATTACAGCGTTCATATTCTCATTATGGCATCTGCAGATAATGAGGTATCTAGGCACAGGAATATCCACTGCTTGAGCATGCCAGGAATATTATCACTGACGTTTGAGCAAAAACATTGCAGTTCCACACAATACCTCTACATCTTAGAAACGTCAAAACACAGCCAGATGCTGGAGCCATGGCTGCTGAAATCAGATCGGTTAGTTGGTATCTCTTGGGAGAATTATTATGGATGTAAAGTATCTATTCAGCCAGTCAGGATTGTGGATTTTAATTCTGCAGATAAGTGTAGGCTCCCCCCCAGATTTAAAGACTCTCTTAATTCTCTTGAAATCCATATGATTTTCTATAAACACGTCTGCAAAGCTGTCTCAAGTTCAGTGAGGAAGAACATTCTGAGTCAAGGAAGGAGACTCATGTTTCTAAGCTACATGGCAACTAAACTCATTCGGAGGGAAGGTTGCAAACAACATGCAGTTTCAGTCAGCTGAGATGGTCCTGCAACTGATGGCTCAGGGCTAACTCTGTCACTAGTCTACTGGAGTGTGACCTTTGGCACGTCACTTTGCCACAGCAATGATCTCCTGCCACTGGTTCATATAGTCTAGTTAGCTGTCAGCCTCCAACCTAAGCGTCCTTTGCCTTGAGTGAGGACAGGCAGACAAATATCACTCATACCCAACGTGCAAGGCCACGTTGGACATAAATAACTAATAAATAATGAGTACTTGGTGCAACCTGGTCTACTGAAAGGTGTCCCTGCCCATGGCAGGGGTTTGGAACTAGATGGTCTTTCCAACCCAAACCATTCTATGATTCTATGCGTTCATGCCTGTGACTGAACTGCAGGTGGTGTCTACAAGTTCTGCTCCTAAATATGGTAAGATGAGAAACACATCTGAAATATGGAAATTAAACACAAAAATTCCTTGAAAATTCTGTTCCCAGGAGACATGGAGGGCATGTCTAGGAAACTGTGCACTGCTACCACCAACAGGGCTGCTCCAGCTGTGCGGGCAGTGTTGCCTGATGGGGATATCTGCTGGGTCCCCAGCACAGGGCACTGAGAGAGCAAGCAGTTCCATCCTGCACTGGTGGAAACGCTCTCAATAGAGAAGAGGCTTACACCAAACATCAGTGGAGCAATTCTTGAAATGCACATTGTCCTCCATTCTTTGCTCCCTCCCTTTGCTGCTGACTGTAGAGATGGAAAGAGCATTGTCAGTGTCAACTCCTCCCTTACACTTGAGTTGTGCAAGATGCTAATGCTGGGACACATGGGTCTTAACCACCTTCATCTTTCCCATTGGCACTGAGTGTTTTCATTGCCTCAGAAAGATTCCCATGCCTTTATTAGTATTTTAACCAAGGTCTGGCATAGGTGGCCTTAGAATAAGAAGCAAGCAACGAATTTCCTTAGGAGGAACAGTTCTCCTTATCCTGAAAGAAAGCAAGCAGGTCTTCGCACATATAACAGAAAAAAAAGGATGTCTCTACACATCTTTGTAATGTCTCTGGACATGACAGCTGCTTCTTTCCCCTACCACACCTCTGCTGTTTGACCCTTATCTCAGCTAAAAGCCCAAAACATGTTAGGTGCAAACTAATCTCACTCCTGCTGCTGCAATACCTAGTAATCCACAACAGCCTTACAGTCATACAGCCTGTATGGAGATGACAGTGAGCAAACACAAGATTTGCAGAAGGCATTCATTCAAAACTAAACAGAGCATGTGTAGGTTTAACATACAGCTTTCATTGCTACACCTTCCTTACAGAGGAATTGTTTTTCCAGCTAGGTATCAAAACTTCAGTCTAATGCCCTGTAGAGATAAAATCCTTAAGAAAATTCACTGTACCTAAAGAGAAGTTGGTAGAAGAGCTGAGACTGATCACTATTCCTTCGCGTCACCTGTAAGCTAAACTGCAGCAGATGTACTGAAATGAAAATGTACGTTGGATTAGGGTTTATATTCATTTAGAAGATTTCTTACAAAAAAGTCCATATTAAAACCTCAAAACCTTTCCTATATAACAATTCAAAAGAGTATCACAGCTATAGGTTATTAAATCCCCATAAAGTTGCATGCTAATATTTCCAAGTTATTTTTGTGCCAAAAAATCTGGAAAAAAAAAGAGAAAGAAATTGCAAAGTATCCTGGATGAGAACTACAGAAAGGTGTATAATGTTCACGAAATAAAATCAATGTGCTCCAACAGATCAAACAGCCCAAGATGTCATATTTTGCTAAATACTAAATAAGCCTTCTTTAGTTATGAATGGAAGGTCTGGTGGTTGAAATGGAAGAAGTCTGAGTTCAATGAGCTGCTCCACTGCAGCTTCCAGGCAAGACTTTGGTCCTATAGTTTACCCTCCATTTCCCATCTGCAAATTGGAAATGTGACTCTTGTCCCAGATACTCTAAGGAGGCAGTGACTGTGCTCCTTCTGCACACAGCATGGCAGACCCCAGTGATAGGAAGTTCTCCATGTCTGGCTGTAACACAGAAAAGAACTAACAAAATGGGGGAATCTTTTTTTTCAGAATTACAGGAGAATTCAGTCAAACAAATACCAAAAGCATTAATCAATTAAATTTCTAGCAGCAGCCTGGAAATGTACTGTACTTCTGTTAGAATTGGTCTACCTTATGAAAATAATAAATCCTACATTTTCATGAGGGTTTTCTTTTTTCCCTCCATGCGCTTAGAGATTTCTTATTATGCTTTGCCACCAAGAGCCACACTAAATATTGAGCCCTTTATTCAGGTTGTAGCTAAAAGGGAAGCAAATAATGATGTCTCATAATGACAGCTGTCGGAGTGATTTGTGGGAATCGGAAAGCTTTCTGGAAAACCCCTGTACTAAAGGCTCAACCCAGTTGTCATCACTTCTGCCTGGCCCAGCCATCACCTCAATACACCAGGAACCTGCTCCTGCGCTGACTGGTGCAGAGGCAGTTGGGACAGGCAGGGAGAGACAGAACAGGGCAGCTGCAAATGAAAATCACCCCAGGGAGGGTTACAACTAGATAAAGTTTTCGACAATAAGATTCCAGAGACTGCTGACTGGAGAAAAGCTCAATATTTTAGTCTCAGTACAAATTTGCTTCAATCTTCTACAACTCCCATGCAGCAGCATCCACAGCTGCATGCTGTAAACAACAAACAAATCTATTTCCATCAGCCCTGCTGATGCTATGAGAAAAGTGCCTGAGCATAAGACATGCACAGATGTAGAGTCTCACCTGAGCCTAGTGCTGCCCTCCATTTGGCCCCTCTAACTTAATATCGTTGTTACAAAGCTATTGGTCTCCTGGTAGCGAGCTGGCTCAATGCAGAGCCTCTTCTTCCAGCTAATCTGACAACTCCGATCCAAGAAGCATCAAGGGCCCAATTAAGAAGACACATCTTATCAAGGAGCTTATTTTGCATAACAGAATACAAATGACGAATAAAAATTTAATGTTTAATAACTTAGTACAAAGAGGGCTGTTGATATAGAATGCCTGGAATTTTTATGGCGGCTGTCAGACTTGTGATAAAACTGTTATATAGAAACACTTGGCAAAAAACAGCGTAGAATTTTTCAGTAATGGTGTGTGCATGATATTGCATTAATTCTTGATAGGAAAGTAACTGTAAGCCTGGGAATCAGCCAGTTTGAGTTTCACTGTAAGACATTCTTTTTTTTTTTGAAGGACATCTAAATACATTTTAATGAAGAGCTAGCCAAAAGGATAGTTGGTACTTCATAAATACATTTCTGTGTTTGATGAAGTCCAGAAATTATAGGCAAGTCATCATAATCCCTCTGGGTTCAGAGTAACTTTGTCAGATTCAGTGATGTGTTTGCAGTTTGCTGGTAACCACTTCTAATGGATGGTAGGGAACAAGCTTAAAGAGGTAGGAAAGGTTATCTGTAAAGCTTTGCCCTCACTGGATAGGGGCATTTCTTCAATTTACTTACATTGTATGGAGCAGTTGAGCATGGATGTAGCTCTTTTCTGACTTTGAAGATCATAACCTCAAGGAATGCTTGACTTGCCTTTGTTCTTACAAATGCAATCTATACACTACTAGTCCTTTGTGCTAATAATAATAAAAAAATGTACCCTAATTTCTGATAGCAAATCAGTTCTTTCAACAGCAGGTATGCCTTATATTCTTGCCACCTCTGAAACTAGCATGTTCTGTAAATATGTCAATACTAATCAGGAAAGAAAAAAAAGATATTTAGGTTTTCTTTTAACCATTTTCATAAAAGTGATACTCTTGCAAAGATTTGAAATGCTCACATCATATTCTGATTAATTTGCCACATATATTAAACCTTTCTGTAAAAAAAAAAATCTAAATATCTGAGTGTAGAATTAAGTAATCTTTACCAGTACACTTAAAATAAAGTGTCCATTAAATAATGCTAAACTAATGCTGAATTAGAGTGGAACTCTATTTTAGAAGTACATATCACATCTATATGAATACTAAATGAATTTCTTTTTCATTTGATTCTATTGTATTAATGTTATTGCAATGAATACTAAATGAATTCTTAATGACTGGATACTTAAAATAAAGTCTTACCCCTTTACAATGCTCATCAAACTTTAAGAACTAATTGAGATAAAAAAAAATATTTCCCATGTACTGGTGGTAAAAAAACGTTGAACTGTATAGTTCAGAACAGTGAAAGGTATAATTTATCTGATGATGCTAATATTCAGATGCAGTTTTATATTAGAATTAATACTACAGGAGTGGACCCTTATTCAGAGGATTTGTTGCAGAAATAAAATCTATCAGTAACAGTTTCATTGTTCCATCATTATGAACTCGTTTGGTATTCACTGTAATAGCACTGATTGTAATGAATTTGTTTGATATTCATGTGGCTCTCACATGCATTAACATAGGCTTTCTGTTGTAATTCAACATCCAACAAGCATTAGTTAATGCAGACTTTCGATTAGGTATGGACCAGTATTCTGCAACCATTTTCCTTTCAGTTTATAACCAGTTAAAGGCCATTTTTACCTGTCTAATTTTTGGCTCTTTTCTTTCTCTGATGCATTATTTTTAAGCTGGAAAGCCTCCTCAAAGATCTAACATTGCTTTGTCATATGAGCATAGGTGTGTCCCATCTTGTATCTCAGGCAACAAGCTAGGAAGCCAGAATTTTATCACTAGGCACATTACCTCATTATCCCCTTGGCAATAGTGGCTTTGGCGCAGCCTGAAGCTGGCAGGGTACTAAGGGAGCAAGAAATCCTGGTTCCTGGTATTAAATGGATTTGGTTGAATCAGGTTTGGAAATGCCAATATTTCCCTAGTATTGAATAATATTTATCTGGCAAAATTAACTCCTTCCCTTGCAGTATCTCCATCAGAGGAAATAACTCCATGGCAAAAAGTAGGGTAATTTTGTTGAAAGTTTTCATAAAGGAGGGAACTCAGCCATGTTCTCATTAGGTTTGACTGACTTGAAATTTTTCAGGCATTCCTCAGTCAAAGCTTGACTAATGCAGGCTCTGGTATGATTCAGCCTCAGTCACAGTGTTAGACTCTGTTTTCGTCATTGTTCCTCATGGTAATTCACAGAATCATAGAATAGTTAGGGTTGGAAAGGACCTTAAGATCATTTAGTTCCAACCCCTGTGTCATGGGCAGGGACACCTCACACTAAACCATATCACCCAAGACTTCATCCAACCTGGTCTTGAACACTGTCAGGGATGGAGCACTCACCACCTCCCTGGGCAACCCATTCCAGTACCTCACCACCCTAACAGTAAAGAATTTCTTCCTTATATCCAGTCTAAACCTCTGCTGTTACCCTTTGTCATATCACTACAGTCCCTAATGAATAGTCCCTCTCCAGTATCCATGCAGGCCCCCTTCAGATACTGGAAGGCTGCTACAAGGTCTCCACGCAGCCTTCTCTTCTGCAGGCTGAACAGCCCCAACTTTCTCAGCCTGTCTTCATACAGGAGGTGCACCAGTCCCCTGATCATCCTCGTGGCCCTCCTCTGGACTTCTAACAGTTCCAATATTCCTACTATATCTTCAATGTTAACAAGAATTATAGCAATCCTTATGCATAAGTGTTCAAAACATGAGGGCCCACAAGGTCAGGTAATACACATGAATTTAGATCCATGTGTGACCAATTCAACTGCAGCAATTGGTAACATGGAGTTATGGAGTCACGTGATCTGGTGGTGCTATTATCAGCACTACTGTTGCAACCGAAAGGGTTTGCAAAATCCTGCCCTGATTGCATTCTGAAATCTACCAAAGGAGGCTTTCCTTCGGTTTTCGAGATTCCTTTACACAAAGAATATTTTCCTCCCACACAAGCCCACTTAACTCCCACCTTTTTCCCCATGACAGTCTCTAACTATAAAGCTGGGTTTCAGCCTTCCTTAGTGCATGGGTTCACTCCTTGGGGGTGTGAAGAGGCCAGGAGGGCTCCAGCACATATCCACTGGGTCCCAGAAAAATGGTAGGAGAGCTACCTGTCCTTCTCAGAAATGTCCTGTAAAGGTGATGTTTGGGCTTGCGGAAGCAAATGTGGGTTTGTAGCAAGTCCAACACCCCTCTCCCTGTTGGCAGAACATCTGCAGAGCACACTGCTGTCCAACCCAAAGATGGGGCAGCTCTTTGGGATGGATACACCAGATACTCAAAATAGGCAGGCTCAAGAAAACTGAAACTGGGAGTGCAATTAGGAAAATATGTGCATTAAGTAGAGAGGGATGTTTGGATGCTTGACACCTGGTAGCAGGACACAGGCCATTGCTGCTAAGGAACCACTGTGTGAGTTACAGGCAGTGACAAAGCTCCAAAACTGACCCCAGAAGGAAACCAGAATGGGTAGCAGAGAGAGAGAAGAGGCAGCCTTCCACCAGGTAGAAAAGACTGGAAAATAAGGCAAACTGTGAGTTGTTGGAGACAGACTCCAGCCCCACTGCTTAAAAAACTTGAAGTCTAGTCCAACCACACAGCAGAGCCATAGAATGGTTTGGGTTGGAAGGGACCTTAAAGATCATCCAGTTCCCACCCCCATGCCATGAGCAAGGACAGCTTCCATTAGACGAGGTTGCTCCAAACCCCATCCTACCTGGCCTAAGTGGAGCCCACAACAAAGGAATTCTCTGACCAGTGATGGCTGTGAGGTGCCTCTTTCCATACGATTTAGCTTCCCTTTTGACTTCTAGACAGGGCAAAATTGTCAGAGTTCCTGGAGGCCCTGACAAATGTAAACACTGTTTAATTAATTTGATTTACAATATAATTACAAAACCGTGCTTGAGGTTTTCAGGGGATTTTAGTATTTCTCCCTAAAAGGGATTTCAGGTAAAACTTTGTCGGGGAGGCAGCACAAAAGGAAAGCCTGCAAATAACACACCAATCTGCATGTCACCTAACTGTAGACCCATTTGCCATTTCAGCAAACATATTTAGTTGCATAATTATTCCTCTTTTCCCTACAAATATTGGTTTGCATAGACAAATTTGAGGCTCAGAAAAACATATATTTTTCTATTCTTTCTTTTTATTTCCCTCACTGGAAAATTATCTGGGTTAGCTCATTTTGAGCAAATACTAAGTAAGATCATTTTTTCTGAGCTTCTAAGGAAAACATATTCTCAATTTTTTTAGTATGAAGTATGCTGATAATTAGCTGATATATATAAGTTAATGTCTGGTAGTATAGAAACACAGGGAAAGGATGTAGGTAACCAGCTACTTTACACCTTGTCTCATGACCATGAACAATGTTTGGCTGCATTTAATGGAAAAAATGGTGGGGAGTGTTGCTTGGCCACTGCAGAATACCTGGGGTAACGTACTTGCATCACTTCGCAGTTAAACTAAAGCAAACTTATGTCATTGCTGTGTGTGCTGTAACACCTGGGCACAATAGAATGAATTCATGGACTCTGCACCCATAAATCTTCATTTCCTAGTTTTGTGGGTTTGTCAGGCCTTTAAAGTTATTTAACACGCTTTTTGCAGTGATAGATAGGTACTGAGAGTGTTATAAATACTAACTTGTGTCTGAAAGTTAGGCTGTGAAGCTATCACCAGGGCTTATGGTGTCTGTGATTTTATATCCAGCTAACAAGTCACTTTCATGGGTCGGGACATCATCTGGAGTCTATGAATGTGTAAGAATCAACAGTTACAGTATATGTGTTAGGTTCTATTTGATTCATACATACATCTTTTTTTTTTTTTTTTTTTTTTTTAAGCATAGTAAGAGTGTTCTTTGCTTTAGTTTTAAAATAAAGAGCATAGCCCTTACCAGTGTCTGGTCTATCAGGAATTCATAATGAAAATGAATGTTCATTTTTTCTTTAAAAGTGTCTCAAGCTAAATGATACTGACGCTTTCAATTTTTAACATCATAATCAATAAAGGCTGCTTATGCACACTTTGCAAAACCATCAGTTTAGAAGTTTGAAAAAAAAATCTGCATATGGCTGCAGCTTGCTGACTGCAAAGCTCTAGCACTAAATCTTCTGAGTTAAAGTTTTACTGGTGTGTTATGAGTAAAAATGCCTTGTCAGCCATCTGCCAGTTTTTCTCCTAACATCCATATTTTCAACCCTTGCTAAACATTGGGAGCATTTGGCCACAAGAGGCCAGCTCTACAATTAAACAGCCGAGTTCTGCAGCAGAAGCAAGGGCATGTCAAAATAGAACGGTCTGTTATTAATTTTAAAAGTCCATAAAGGAAAGCTATGACCCTGTCAGGGTGATGGACTGGTAGTTAAATGTATTATAAACTGTTAACTCTCAGAGACACAAAAGAAAAGGAGAAGAAAAACAATGCAGCAGTGTCAAAAACTTCAATAAATGCTAATCATGGCAGATTAATCAGTCTCTAATTCCACTGATCCAAAAAGGTTAGAGTGTCAATTGTGTAAAATTAGCTCTTTCTCACGTGTCCCTTTGCATTTGGAGAATCTGTCTGTTCATTTGCATCTTTTGCCAATGTTTATGAAGAATTCAGTTCATTAGCTCTTAAACATAAAATCAGGCACTGGAAGGGGGATTCATTGCCTTTTCCTGCTTAAAGCAGTACTTAAAGCAAACAGCATTGCTACAGAGTACATTTATAGATTCTATCAAGCAGCATTAATTACTGTATGTCTCATATCCAGAAACCTTTTCATAGGGAAGTTTTCATGTGAAGTGTTCTATTTCATGTTCCAAGACAGGGTTTTTTGATGGGTTACAATAAAATGTTTAATCATAAGATTGAAATGAGACAAATGGCATACTGGGGCTGCTGGACCTTAGTAGAGTACATGCTACAAAAAGCTCCCAGAAGTACGTGCACTATCTGCTTTGGGAAATACCTGCTTTAGCCTGTGTTTGAAAATCCTGCAACTTGCCAAAGAGAATTGCAGTTCAAATGAATGACTATGCAGAACACAAGAAAGCCTGAGGAAGTATTGTTTAATGGCAAATAAAGCAGGAGATGGGAAGACATAGTAGCTGGCACTATTTATTAGAAGTGCTCGTAGCCAAACTCAGGACTAGACAGGACTTACCAGTGTTCCTTGCAAAGCTGGCTTTCAAACAGGATTCATTCATCATCTTATGATGTTTTACTGCTGAACTGAGCTTTGAGGACCCACACTGCTATGGTTCAAGTGACTTGGGGAGTTCCTCAGAGCTAAGAAATGCAAGAATGGAGACCCTCATTTCATAACATACCTGCAAACTTTACTGACCATGTCTTCCCATTTTAGGGACCTGCCTATGGTCAAAGGAAGGCAACCTCAAAGGAATACATCTATACACATGCTGTCCTAAGAATTCATTTGCATGGACTGCCTCCACTGGGGTGAAATTTGTGACCAAACTCTCATTCCCCAGTTGCTGTCCTTTTTGGGGTGGCCTTCCTGGGTAGGTCAGGATTTCCTCCTCAGCGAAGCACCCATGGATGGTCTCCATGTCATCTGAACAAAGAAGAGAAGCAGAAAAAAGCTATTCCTACCACCTTCCTTTGGGGACTGTTCTCTGACTGTGAAATCCCACAGGAGCTGAGGATTGACACCAGCCTCTCTGCAGTAAGGCTTTGCTTTTGGCTCAGCTCTCTCTGACATAAACATGTAGCGATGTACATATATATTTTTAAAAAGTTTCAAAGCAAAACAGGCCCTCAGCATATGCACTGGAGAAGTGGAAAAACAAACAGGAGCCAGATGTTTGCCCCTTTCCTTCATCAGCTACTGAAGGAAGCTGAGCTGTGTGGGATAGGAGTCTCTGCAAAGACTGGAGCTACACAAGCTATCCAGGGTATCAGCAGTGATACCAGGCATATCACCACCTCTCTCACCTTGAATAGCACTGCTTTGTCTAGTCGTATAAAAATCTTGGCTGAGTTTTCAGGGATCAGCCCATTCTCTGGACTGTCATGAGTCCTGGGGCATTTACTCTGTAGAGAAATAGGGCAAAGTACCTGTGTGAAGAATCACATCACCATGGGCAGGGGAAGACTGCTTCCATTAACTGCTCTGCTTTGTGAAGGATAATTTGGATATCTGGAGACCACGTTTCAGTGCACAATGTAAATGTGCTTTTTGGTCAAAGACTCCTTACTTGGGCTTCATATGTTTGCTCCCTGTTGGCTCCAAGTTAAAATCCAACATTTTGTCAAGACATATTTTTGATTTAAGTTTTATTCCTGGACACACTCAGTCCAAAAACTGAAATTAAAATTTATTGAGAGAATATAGGTAGGTATGTTCCCTAAAAGAAGAAGAGCACTGCATGGGTCTAATTTTAAAAAATGACCGATAATGAGTATAGCTTAAAATGTGAAAATGTAATACGAAGTTTAAAAGATAATTATGATGCAGTAAACCAGAAAACCACAAAAATTATTTTAAAGGGAACGTAAAGCCAGTATGTATGGCACAGCGCAATGAATGGACTGTCAACACTATTGCTTTGTGTGTGTATCTTTAGTACTGCAGTGAACTGTGCAGCAATAAAATTTGAATATTCTGAATCTGCTCTCTCCCTCTTCTGTCAATCAGATCCTTCAAATCTTTAACATTCCAGGATGAACTATGTTGACTTCTTTGGCACAAGAAAGTGAATCCAGTGAAATTCATATATTCAATGGTTTCACGAAAATGAGAAAAGTCTGTCTATTTGCTAGAACAGCTTTGGGCTACTTTTGAATGGCTGCATTTCATCTCTGCATTATCCCACCCCACAATTGTTATGGTGTGAAAAGTGCCCAAGGCCAGGGGCTTGTAGGCCCAAGTCCACTGAAATTAATTGTAATCAGGAAAAAAAGGCCTTTTGCCTAAGCCAGCCGTACTATACTTTCCCATCTGAACACTTCTTTTCCACTGATAGATACAGTTTACCAAATAATTTCTTATTTTCTTTTTTTTGTTTTTTTTTTTTTTTTGCAAGTAAAGCTAATTTAATGCTACCAAAACTAAAAAAAAAATAATAAATAAATTAAAAATCAGACAGCTTCTGGCACCAGTTCTTGTCTCAGAAACACTCTAAATACTCAGGTATATACACTGTTCTGCAGCATGCAATAGCACTTCTGCATAGCTTTGCTTTAATAATCGCCACAAAGAAGTGCAAGTCCTTTTCTTTTGGGTGGAATAGAGTGGATATTTTTCTATTGTGGGTTTACCACCTCCTCTTCCTCCTCCTGCAGTGAAGTGTGACCAAGCAAAAGTTGCAGAGGGCAGAAGACTTCTGCAGTTGTAGCAGTTTTTCCTAGCATTTTGCCACCTCAAGTGTCATGAGACCAATCAAAAAAAAGTGGGGTTACCACTGCACATTTACATGTTCACACTCCAAATCTAAGCTTCCCAAAAGTTTTAGAGCATCTGGATTAACAAGGGTGGTATCTGTTCTGTTAAGAACCAGAAAAGCTTTTCAAAGTAATTAATGCTGAGCTCAGATTTGTTAAGAAGGTCCCCCAGCTAAATGCACCCTCACAGATATTTCATCCTTTCCAACACTGTAGAGTACCCTGGTAACTAAAAGGTTTTGATTTGATAAGCCTAGAGTTAGGAGAAACTTTTGGAGGTGATGTGGTTGAGGATGACAATGACTTGAAATTTTCAGTTTCAGTTCCTTTTTTTTTTTTTTTTTCTTGTCTGCCAGGATGATTTTTAAAATCTTAAGACTTCATAAGAGTTCAGACTGAAGCGGGGTCGTGTCCAGTCTATATCTGAACAAATTATCTCCAAAAAACATTGGGGTGCCAGAGGAAGCACAGAGAGTGATTCAAGATGTCTCTGGTTTCTTTTATGGACCAATAAGACTAAGAATGGTATGAAGGGAAGAACTTTGATGGTAACAGACTAAGCCTTCAGATAAGATGTAAACCAGAGTTCCCAGATGTTTTTTCTGTGCAGCAGCCTTCTGGACACTTTCCAGCTCCTCTCTGTCTACCTACACTTTCATCTGCCTGGGACAGTGTTTATTTCCTGCCCAAAACTGTTTGGTAGCATTGTTGTTCACTACTAAAAGAGCAGGTGCATGTTAGTGGTGGGTGAAGAGAGATTCTACTTTTCAAAGACTGTAATTAGGCTTAGTTAATTAAAAACTACATACACACTCTAAGCCAAATAACATATTTTAAAAGCTAGAAATGCAGGGGACAAGGATAAGGTAAACCTGAATGACAGCACTGGAAATATTTTGTTAATCAGACATAACTTCTGATCTCCTTTACTATGAGCTTTGAGCATTTGCTTGCACAGTACAAAGCAGCTGCAAATCATTATGAAACTGGTAGCATTTGTGCCCAGTCTGCATTGGCCAATGGGATGGATAAAGATCAGAATAACCAGTTTGAGATCCCTGTCACAGGCAGTGGCTGTCACTCTGTGCTTTCCAATAGGCCAGTTCAGAGCCACTGTGACCATCTCATCTTCCCTGTCCGGCACACATTCAAACAGATCAATAAGAGGATTGATATCTGAAAAAGGCTCAGATCTAAATCTGTATTCAGATATAGTTCCTGGCCCCTATTTCAAAACCAAACCTTGCCTGGAAATCTCAGACTCTATTTCAAATTTGGCAGTTAGGCACACTAAGTTTAAATTAGAGGCTTAATCTTAGATTTCCCATGTTTCTCTCTTCTTATCTAGTGCAAAATACTGCAAGAAGAGAAGACTCCCAGAAACCCTTCTTTTTGCACAGATGAGGAGCAGCAAATCATAAGCAGGTTCTTTGAATGCTCGAGTGTATGATTATATATTTCACTGTCAAGTAAAACCACAGGAATAGGAAAATATTACTGTGAAAATACTGCCTGTAATGAGAGGACTTGGTTGTCACATTTGGTAAGACATAATTTATCTTTTATCTGGTATTAGTGAATAATATCACTTTGCCATTCACTGTAGTGTGTTCCCTTAGAAATCCACATGAACTTTCCTTAATATTAAATCTTAAGTAAAGCAAGCTATCTTTTCTGGATGTCATAAAATTCCAATAGTATATGGAACCTTCTCATAGTTCCACTGTTTTTTCTTTCTCCAAATCTGCAAAATTCTGAAAAAATTATCGCTACTTGTTTACATCCCAATGAAGCTACATAGATTTATGCTAGCAAAAGACTTAGTTCATCTGTTTTCCATTGTTTCATTACCTACCCATCTTTCTAAAAGGGCTATTTCTTTGTCTGGTTATTTGTGTCCTAGCCAGAATGTGTTGCCTTCTAAAAAGGGTGGTGTTTTTACACCAGCCTCAGTGCTGGATGTTTTCTTTGTTTGCCTGTAGCCATAACATCCTCTTGTTCACACAGAAATAAAAAACCACAAAAGGTATAGATTATACATTTCCTGTAACATTTAATAATCACAATAAAACACTGACATATATTGCTGTCTACTTACAAATCTCTGTTTTCTGTAGAAATTACAGCTTACTGTTTAAGTCACCTGAATAACCTGCTTTATACATCTGAACAACATAATAAAAGAACTCATCCTGATTAGATGAATATCCTCTACTGAACTGAACGCACAAGGTTCAGATTCTGCTCTACGTTTTACTAGCATCGGTCTTAAATACTACATCCTTATGTACACATGTCACAAAATGAGGCATGAATCATTCTCTACATGTTCACAAATGCCCTTACAGTAAGCCATACTTCCCAGGTTTTGTCTCAGGAACAGTGTCTCCTCATTCCCCATCATCAGGATGACTTGCTCTTCCCAAGCACGCACATCGTCATCCCTTTCCAACTACAACCAGAAAAAGGAAAAGGGCACTGCAGCAATTGCAGTAATTGTTTTCCTGGGAAAGGAGCATTTAAGAAGTATTTAATGTATTTCTAACTGTTTTCCAGTGCAGTTTAGCAGCTGGAAGTCAGGTACAGAGCCAGAGCAAAGGGTTTATCCTGTGTTACTGCACTTCATGTTTTTTTTTTTTCAACGACTTTGAATGGGAAAACAGCATTCCCATGAATGCCAAGTTATTCTCCTATGACCAGAACACACAGGACAATGTCCCTCTCAGCAGGCTGCAATCCTTGGCCATGATTTACTTAAACAATACTAATTGCACATTCCATGCTTTAAGAACCATGGACAACCAGCAGTTGACAAGTACTTGGGAAGCCTGTTTTGGGCAAGTACTGGTTAAGTCTCTGTTCCTGTCAGCTGGAGAGGATGTTTGAATTACCTGATTGGAAAATAAAGGCATCAAAAAAAAAAAAAGGTACTTTTCCTTTCCTCTGTTTCTTTTAGAAACAAAACAAGGAAACCTGAACATTTGACAATGTACAGATTTCTTTTTATAAAACAAATAATAAAAATTAAGCTTTTTAACTTTATGAAGATGATTACCAAGAAACTCTAACAATGCTGAGCAGTTATGTATTTGTTGGAAACCTGCATTCCTATTATAAATATCTTCCCGCAGAAGCCTTTAAATTAAAATTATTTTTGAAGCCTATCCTAGAAAATCAAAAACAAATCAGAGTTCAAGTGCACAGTATGATTCCCATTGGGAAAAAAGATTCATTTACAGATGCTGGGTGATTTCTGTGACAGTAGGAAAGATTAATTTTCATAGAAGAGAGAGGTCCAATTCTAAAGCATGGCCTATTTGTATCTGACTTGGGGTTACTGATTGAGAAATTATTGATCTTCACTAAGATTAAGTCAAACATTATTTTTGTTTTCACAACTTCATATATTCTAAGCAGAGCCTAAGTCCTGCATGTGTGGTGCCCTGAGGACTACAGCAACATGGCTGTAATGTGAAAGGTTGTTCAGCAGCCCATGCGACAGAGCTTCGTCAAAGGCTTCCTCTTGATTCCAGTATGGGAGTCTAAACAATGAACTTAAACCAGTGCAAGAGAAGCAGCAGAACAGTTTAAGCCTACACTTCAGCTTCCCCTTCACGTATTGCAATTAACAAATAATGGCAATTTGCCCACTTGGAAAGGTAGAACATTAATATATTTTGAATAGCTAAGAGCTTGTTATTGTTGTTGATATTGTTATTTTTATTATTACTACTACATTTTCTCTTAAGCTTTTTATTAACACAGTGATAATTTCCAAAGATGACTTTCATTTCTTTAATAGCACTTTAAAAAAAAAATCTAGTTAATATTTAGTAATTCCCCAGTTTACCCCAAATACACATTGAAATTATAAAGTGTTTCTAAATATCCTGAGAATTCTCTAAATAGATTTTACAAAATTCCCATAACCTTTCACTAACCACCAAGCCCTTATTATCTAAAGAGGCTTCCAGGGAGGTGTTTGTAGGTAATTACCCAAGAATTAATCATAGGATTAACATAAAAGGCAAAATATAATAAATAATCAAGTTCTTACATATGCAAATCATTGTGAGGTATGTTACCAATTTTCATTGAGGGGCCACTGTCAGAAATGCAATTTCATCTATCCAATTAGCAGGTTTTGCTGCATTATAAATCTGTCACTGCTTTCTTTGCACCAAACAACTGCTTATGCAAGTAACTGTGTGAAACTCTATTAAAAACCACAGGTCTGCATAAAGGGGGTTTAGAAAAAATAAGTTCCCAATAAAGGTGCATTAGATATATGAGGTCTAGAAGGCTGTGGCCATGAAGCAGTTAAAATTATTAGGAAGGGAATACCATCATGATATTAATGTCCTGCAATTCATCTGTGACTGTGTTCTGTTCACTTGGTTTTCCTCTTCAAGTGCTGTTCTGTTTTTAAAGCTGCTTTGAAGGAATGCTCTCCAGTGGACTGCCGCCTGTCACTGCTCCCTGTCATGTGTCCGATAATTAAAATCTGACTGATTTACTGACTGGCATCAACCATCACAGCTCAAGAGTTAGAAGATGTTCATCCTTCCCAAGGCTAAATTTACTTGGTGAAAAGGGGCCGCTTGCTTCCAGCCTGAGCTGTCATTCAGCTGCCGTGGAAACCATAAAGATAGCTAACAGAGCCCCAGCCAGCAGTCTTTAGTTTATTTTATTCTAATATTTATTGCCACCCAGAAAATGAACATAATACAGACAAGTTAGTGAGAGCACTGCCCTAGTGATTTGTGAGGCTGGTGTGGAGTGAGAGCAAAACAGTCCTGCTGTATTAAAATAAAATAGAACAGCGGTGTTTCCCAAAAGTATGGCAGAGCTGTGGCTGTGTTTATTGTAACCCTAATGGGTGCAATTTATTATTACATTTTAAAAAGATGCACTCTTGGAGAAGGCTGTTTGGGTGGGTTTTTTTGGTGTTTTGTTTTTTTTTTTTTTCCCTGAGTGCACACTGCTCAGGAAGTACAAGAAAAAAGGAAAGGAATATCATGTCATCCTGTGTGAATGATCTAGCAGTATTAATGGAGCCGCCAGGATCTATTGAAAGCAGCAACTTCAATAGCTCAGGGTCATGATATCAGTACTTGTGATGGAACAAGCTATTTACAAAAGATTTAAACTCTGGGGAAGACACCTCCTCCAGGCTCTCTGGCTTATTCTCCTTAGCCTTTAGGGTCACATCCTGCTCATTTGGCTCCTTCCAGTTTTTCTGTTGTCATAGGTTGGATGTGACAGTTTCCAGCAATCTTCAGCTCTGACCCTCCATGACACAGTGTCACCCCAACCCAAAACACAGCAGCACCGTTCCCCATTTTCCCACCTAGAGTTTTTTTAGTGCATTGCTTTCATTTTTTAATGTTCCCTCAGATATGGTATTTGTCATTTTCTCCACATAAATAAAGCAAACCTTAAATATATACTGTCTGGTAAGAAACTCAAATACCTTTTCAGCATGAACAAGATTAATCACACATAATATTTATAGTACTAAACAAAACAATTATAACATTATATATACTCAGTTGAACAAACACACTGACAGTTCTTTTTGAAAACATACAGTAAAAATCAAATGAAAATCCATATTGGAATAGAACAACTTGTCTTCAATTTGTATTCCTCTTAAGCCATTTTTGAGACTAAAATTCAGATACACACGTCTTCTCCAGAAGTCATCAAGGTCTGATCTAGCACAGTCTATCTGCTGTAGTGGTGTATCTGGAGGGACAAGCAGTGTACCAGAAGCACAGGCAAGCAAAAAAGACAGAGAGACATCAAAGGAAATCCAGGTTTGCTTACTTACCTCTACACCCTCAGGTTTTTGCTCCTGCAATTCTTATAAGTGCATGAAGAGACAAAGTCTTGAGTGCAAACTGACACAGCCCCTGGTTTTGAAAATGTGGGTTGTAACCTGGCTTTTAGAAGGTTTGCAGCATGCTTAGAATAAAGAAGACATATGAGTCTTATCTACCAAAGACTTAACAAACTGAGGGCTCAGCCCTTCAAATAACTTCTTACTTGAGCTTTAGTCATGCAAAAAGTGCTTAATAGCTCTACTTAAATACTTACCATTTATGTCAATAAGTGCCTGCAAGGTCAGGTTCTTGAAACAAGGCACCAAAACAGGTCCTTAAGTTCCCGTCAGAGGTTCTGTACAAAACAATACTCTCAATTGTACAGTATCCCAACCAGATGTCCTAGATAAACTAAACTGCTGCTGAAGTAGACATGAATGCAGTTTTCTATAGGAACACGCAGAATGAATTCCATGAATGACCAAAGATATTCCTTTGCTGGGGTGCAGCTGGGGAAGGAGAATACATAAATGCCCAGTACCTGCCTATGCAGAAGAGTCATAGTACAAACACAAATTTTCACTAGTCACCTAAGCACTGATACATCCCTGTCCACCCTATAGACCTTTATCTTATCCTCCATAGATCTGTTATTCTATAACAGACTGTAAAATGAATTAAAAATTACCCATAACCAACAACTTCATCATTCACTCTCAAAAGTATTTCATCTTCCCTTCTCTCCTTGCTTTCAGGAATTTCTCTCTGATATTTCTTAATCAGAACTTATTTTTTATAGGTCATCAGTTTGATTTCTCAGTGTCTTAGTGCTTGGTGCTTTCATTTGGAACAGCAATCAGCTGTGCCCATCGATCTTTAGCATCTTACGTTCAATTTTCATGCAGCTGTTTGCAGCATGGAGCAAAAAAACTTTCTGACACATGGAAGTTTAACAGCAAATCTCAGGCATCTTTTTTTTAAAAAAAAAACAATGGTTTATAAAATGAAAATATGTATAAAAAAACAAAACTCAACAAGCCACAAAAATAAAAAAACTTTGGGAACATCTGAGAACAGTAGGACTGTCTGCCATCTTGGACATCTTGGGATGACAGACAGTCTTACTGCTCTCAGATATTCCCTTAGTATCTTTGAGAACTCCAAATCATGCACAGAACCAAAATCTTTCCTAGTTAGTTCAGAGATCACTGCAGACTCTGAATAGAAGCCGTGATTGCATCATTTTAGCAAGTATAACTATAGGTGATGGTATTTGAACATAAACCTCTGTATCTTTTCCAGTTACGTTAGTGGTCCTTATAACCTGCTGTGGTAGATTTCAGAGGCTGAAGACATGCTGGCTGAAGAAAGATATCCTCTCATTTGTTCCAAATTTATCTCCCATTAATCTGAGTGAATGACAAGTTGCTGCTATAGTAGGACTTAACATGAGAAGGATGAACTGATGGGTTTTCACTACATGCTCACAGCATTAAATACCTCAGTCAAGTTTCTTTGCATTTTTCCTCTTACCCAATGCCCTTTTTCCTGAAATTTGCAATACAGGGGGATTAAAAGCTGTTTCTAGTATAATTAATGCTTAGCAAAACTTTCAGCTCAGTACTGGACAAAGATCACAGGATTTTGATACAATGACTCTTTCCCTTTTTCTTTCCCTCTATCCTACCTTTCTCTCTGTGAATACAAAAACATCTCAACTAGTACTTCTCCAGCTCTGGATCCCTCATCTCACGTTCCTGAAGCACCACCTCTACACTGAAATTATTCCAGAAGTTGCTACCTTTTTACCTCTAAGTATCCCCTGAAGAGGAAAGGTTTTTTCATTCTCTCTTCCAAAACGTTTGGCAAGTTGGATGACCCCATTCACATCTTCAATGTCATTTTGATCATGAGGGGGTGACAGAGTTTTTCAGCAAACATGAAATGTGATGCCTTTCCAGTCTATAGGGTCTTCCAGGGAGTTTTTCTCAAGCTCATCTGAGCTTATTAGAAACCAGGACAAGAAAAATTGTTTCACCCCTGCTTTAGTCTAAGGTCCAGCTATGCTTTAATATAAACAAAGGTGGGAAACTACTTGGACTTTATGGGGGGAGAACAAGAAAACATTGTCCTGGCAGAGCATGGTCTCTTCATATGGCACATTCAGGCCTCAGTCTCTGGCAGCACCTAGTACAAAACCAAGACTGGTCTTATCCCTGTCCTCTCCCTACACACTCCTGTGAGGTGACAGATCTCTGCCCCTGCCATTACAGACTAGATACACAGAGGGCACAGTTACAGACACGAGGATGTACTGATGATCAAGATCTCTTGAAGACAGCAGCAAGAAAATTCCCTCACTTCATTAAGAAGTCAAAAATTGGAGGGTTTTGCAAAATAATTTTGAAGTTTTGAAGTTTTTTCATGAGCTTTGGAAGATGCCACCCAAGAAGCATGGCAAAGAAATTTCCTTCACTCAATAAAACCACAAGAATGCAAAGAGGAAATTACTGACCTCCTACCATTTCAGTGATATCCCACAGTATGCTGTTCTTCTGGTAGCTGCCATCAGGGCTGGCTCTACACTTCCTTAGTCATGACAACATGCCTGAGATGGCTTTCATCTTGGATGTACTGAGGGGTAGAAGGCTTCATTCAAATTGGGTCTCTGAATTTTTATTCTGCTGAATAAAAGAAATTAATCTAATTAGAAACTGACAATGTAATAATAAATAAAAGTTAATATCAGAAGGAGAGATTTTTGAAGTTATTTAAATGCTTGATTTGAGAAAAGCACGTAAATAATTTTAAAATGTGACCCATAATGTGCTTTACCTCAAGGGATATAAGCAGGATATTGAACATTATTTATATATAGGAAATATTCATCATCCCACTTCTGCAGTGAAATATAACAGATACTGCACCCAGCTGCACCCAGCAATTCTCTACGCATTATAGGTGGGGTATGGAGAGAAAATAGAACAGTATCCAGATGTAATTGCAGATGTCAGTAATGGCATTCACTAACTGGGAGGAGATGAGCAAAAAGGGAGATTACTATTTTTATGTAAAATAAATCAGTCTGCTAATCGGGCTGGGACTTCGCTGCTGGGAGTTAAGGAGGGCAAGAGGAGAACTGTAATTTTTAGAGCTGCCACTTTAAACTACAGCTCGTCTTGCTTCAACACTGCTTTGATGCAGCATCAGAGAGGGAACATCCTGAAGTGCTGTAATGTCAAGGCTCAAACAGGCATATTTTAAAGTAACAGAAAATAAATTAAGCCAATTAAACCATCTTAACGCTTTGACTTTTTTAGAGCACTTGCTTTACCCAGCAGATTTTTCTCAGCTTCCACAGCAGTGATCATTACCTACGTTTTAGGAGGTAGCTAGTTCCTGTTTTTGTAGGTTCACACCTGAATGTTTGGGTTATCCCTTTGCTTTCAAATACAGAGTTTACACATAGTACATGGATACCACACCCTTGTTGGAACCCCTTGGGTCTGGAGAGAGCATGAGGCATGAAAGCACTTTTCCCCTTAGCATGGACCATATTAGCTGTTTGCAGATATCCTCTCCCCCTCTACTTTGAATCCAGTGGTCAATTTTCAACCAGGAAACCAAAATTACTCCCATGTTCTGATATTCCTATGCCCTGTTTTAAAAATAAAATTCCAGTTCTAGTGAAGATACTAGTCTGAAGAAAATCCGTACCAGCTCTGTTGGGAAGCAATCCCAGAATGCAGTGGAAAGAAAATAGAAAGATTTGAACTTTCAGCTTTTGCAGATGACAGATTAGCTCATCCCCTCACCCCACCCCAGCTAGAGTATAAGGCTGGGTAAATTTAAAGGTCTTTAAGGCTTTTTACATGACTAAGAAAGCAAGTCCATACCACAAGTTTGGTATGACATCTTACTGCTTTTAACTTTAATTTTTTGTCTCCTCTCAGCACTTGTTGAGCTCTCTTCTAGTGAGCCTTTAGAGCTGGAAGCTGAACATCACATCTGCTGAGCTCTTCACTAAAACCCCGTGTAGGTCACCACGCACCTCATTAAATAAGGGGACATACTTTGCATGCCAACTAGGAGATTAAATTATGGAACAAAGCAGAGGGAGAACTAAAATTTAAGATCCCCTTGTGTTTTACAGCAAGTCACCTGTCAACTGGAGGAGTTACTCCACTAACTGAAGCTTGTGAAGAGCCTGACATAGCTATAACCATGAATATCTCAAATCGTTATGTCAATTGAGGTTACTGTGAAGTTGAAATTGCACTGGCTGTGGAGTTCTTTATTGTAATGATTCCTATAACGATAGAAAGATAAGGAGGAAAAGTGTAAAAGAGGCATAAAAGTTTACCAGCCAAGTTTAGGTATGCTCTGTTATTTATGAATAGCAAATGGTATAATTAATGCCAACAAAATATGCGTGCCAGAACTTGATAGGGCTACTCATACATGCAGTATGATCCACATTGATAGCATATAAGTGAGTTTTTACATCAGAATGAAGAGTTATTCTTCTTTTCTCATCTCAGATGTGGGCATATTCAGGCTGGCTTTTCATTTGCTGTAGAGTGGACTCCTTTTCCTACAGGGGATCAGCTTCAACAGGCTGACAGCAACCTTTAAACTCATTTTTATGAACACCAGGTCACTGTAGAGATGGGTGCTAATAGCTACAAAATGGTTTCACTCACCCTACAAGCCAGGCAGGCAAAAGCCAGTGCCTCCCTAAAATTCATAAAGCTGAATTGGCCCACTGTTTTGTCCACACTTGCAGCTGAGACTCACAATGTGTTTGCTTGGACACTGAATACACTGTAATAAATTCTGCTGTAATTCTGGCTTACAGCTGAACATGACTGCTTGTGTTTGTCCATGAAGATTGTTTCTTACAGTGAGATTTGGAGTTAATTAGAAATCTAAAGTGTTATATCTGTACCAGAATTGGATCAGGAGCCAGAGAGCTGATCACAGTTACACACAAAGTATGATTTCTCCCGTACTGCCAGAGTTGCTCTGTGGCTGTCACATGTCATTGTATGAGGTGACATGTCACATCATTGTCATGGTGACATGTCACCACATTACTGTGCAGCTATCATGGACATACAGTTAAAAGCCCTAGCTACAACTGTTTCCACTTAGGTATTTAGTTTCTTAAGGATTACTGACTGTGATGTGGAAATTCCTATCAATCATAATGTCAGCTCTACAGAAATTAAGCTACTTTTAGATGAGGATTTTGAAACAAATGTAATAACACAGAATAGTGCTTATTTCTCAAAATGTGGCTTACATCCATCAGGGCAATGACACAAAAGAATAGGTGGAGACAAGGGAGGGCTCCATCTATTGTTTGCCAGAGATCTCACAAAAAAAAAAAAAGACAAATCTAGCTGTGAATAAAAGCAATCTTTGGAAAATACAGAATTAATCCTGCAAGGGCAGAAGTATCTCTCTGAGTCTGCAGAGAAACTCAAAAAGTATGTATAGAGCCATTCATCTAGTTCAGCAGGCATGGCCCAGGATACCAAAAAACTTCTATGGCTCATACACCGCAAGCACACAATATGGCTAATTCACAACCTCTAGTAGTTAGCACAAGGTATCTGGTAAGGCCAAACCCTCCGCTGTTAGAAGCACACTGTCAATCTTGCCCAAACCACTCATGGAAATCCTGCCTGAGACTTGTCTCCACAAAGATTTAAAAGCAGACAGATTCATAGCTGTGTATTACCTTGCTGTAAAAATACATCTTTTTTGCAAGAGAAGGCAAAGTACAATAAAAGGGTATTTTTCCTAATAGAGAAAGACCTACCAGAAAGAAAACTGAAGTAAACTGGGAGAACACAGAATCATAAAAAAATCACAGAATAGTTTGGGTTGGAAGGGACCTTAATGATTCCTACTCCTTAAAGTTCCTATCCCCCTGTCACAGGTGCATGTAGATGAATAAATACATATGTGTGTGTGTGTCTGTGTATGTACACATATATCTCATTATTTGACAACATAAATAGCTATAATTATCTATCAGTTTTCCTGTTCCTGAGTGGGGACTTGGCTAAGGAAGCAGAGAATAATCAGGGGGCAAAGATGTACCTTCTTCTCCTGAAACTGAGAACATGCATGTGGAATTCTCTATCCCAGAGAAGAAACAAGAATTGCTCTTTTCATTCAAAATAAATCAGTTAGCTAAGCAAAGTGGGATTTTGCTTCTGTGGATTGGGAAAGAAAACAAAACAAAAATTGAGATCTGTCACTTTAATAAACAGCCTTGGGTGTGATTGCACAAGGTAAAATTCAGCATCAAATTTAGCCCAGATATTGTGCTGGAGTAACAAACTGTGTCTTAATGTCACATTTTTCACCCTTCCATTCTGAAATCTGAACATTCATTACATTAAAAGGTTGTATAAATGTTTACAGTTGTGTAAGAGACTTGTAAGCAACCTGAAAACGCTAAATTCACCTTAGTAACCCCTAATACTACTCCCAAAACTGAGCTCATCTTTTGTAAACTATGCCTGTCAAAAACTCTCTCTGACTGTGCTCTACTACAGTGTTTTACCTCCAAGCACAGATGAAGTCTGCAATTTCTTGTACACAAAAATGAGCATTTTGGCATAAACAATGTGATCAAGACAGTTTCCATCCTCATCACTGAATCTTGATGGTTTTCTTGAACTTAGATATAACAGTTCCCCACACACAGGATATTGTGTGTGATACAAGCAGTTTTAACTTGAAAGCTCACTCCCACCAAATGTCTGCATTTTTGTGAGAGCCAAGAAAGACCTAAACTCAACTATAACATATTTCCAAGAAAAAGGCTTTGCTGTTATTCTCTCAGGCACAATTTGTTTCCAACCAATGATGCTGTTTAATCAAAACTCACACTAGTCTTCCTAAAAGCATTTAAAAAACAAAACAAGAAAGAGGCATTTCTGTTCTGTAGCTTAGTTCTTAATCATCTAATCATCTTGATAAATTTTCCACTCTCTCTCCCTCTCTGCTAAAATGAATTCTTGGCAGCCTTCAGTGAAATACATATAAAAAAAAAGTTCATGTAGAAGTTCAAAGCAGCAATTTATGTTTCTGATAATTTTAAATTAATTCCTAATCTATGAAGCATGAAGAAACTATGCTTGAGATGCAGCCCACATCAAACCATATGGCTTAAGGAGACAGTCTGTGTGATGTGTGGCTGCAGATCTTTCTGTCCCTGGCATACACACCTGAAGTTCATGCCCTCTAATGTAATTGGACAGTTTTGTTTGTGAAAATGGCCTGTTCTGCCAAATGCTGAAGTCCTTGCTTTGACAGATATATCACTTTTCCAATGTGAGTGTATTTTGAAGAGAGCTGACACATGATCAAGTTCTCTTTAATATCCTTCAACAAACCTGACAGTTGTCCAGCAGGGTCTTGTGCCGCATCCAACTGTCAGCTTCTGCGGAGGCATTATGGGAAAACTGACTGAGGAAAACAACACTGAAGAGGAAAAAAGTGATTTATGCTTCTCTTCATACTCAGCTTAGTATCAAAAAAAGTACCTCAGCTTATATGTATTTTAGCAGGCCTACATGAACAAAGTCTCCTTAGGTTCTGGTAGTATGGGAGAAAAACATATTTATTCCTTTTTTATTATTTTAGGGGTTTATTGCCTGTCTTATTATAGAGCACCCCAGATCTCACATGCACAGGTAAGAGTATTTTTTTAAATGTTAAGATTAATGAAGACTTAAGCTTCTGATTATTTTCCAGACCTAAGATGCCTTGTAAATACCAATAACTACATGTTTTTTTACCTCTTTGATGTGCCTCCATTTCATGCAATTTTTGGAAGGGTCTTTCACTTACAAGACAAGAATTCTTATGTACACAGAAGAAAATATTTGTTTAGTATTTCGCTGCTTATGTGTGCCACCAGTATGAAAGTCTCTATTTCAGCAGAGATTTGACAATGTAAGCTTAGAGTATCCTCTTCAAATTGCTATTCAGGCCAGATGTCATCATTTTGTCACCTTAAAATTACATTTTCTTGCAGGAAGGAGAGTCTGATCACAGTCACTTTGTTACTTACCAAAATAGAGTTTGCAACAGGAAAGAATTGAACTGGTCCAAGATAATAGCATAAACTCCATCATCCCCACCATGAAAATGGTATTTGTACCCTCAGACTGCAGCAGATTTCTTTGTATGAAAACTCCCTCAGCCCATCTTCTGTCATGTGTTTTCTTCTGTCATTGCTGAAAGACAGAAATATTTCTTAATATTCTGTTCCCTGCAGTGAATCTCTCTGGTCTGCAGCATTGTGACAAAATCACAGAAAGAAAGACTGGTTTAGGTTGGAAGGAACTTTAAAGTTCATCCAGTTTCAGGCCTTTGCCATGGACAGGGACACCTTCCCCTAGACCAGGCTGCTCCAAGACCCACCCAACCTGGCCTTGAACACTGTCAGGGATGGGACAGCCACAGCTTCTCTGAGCAGGATGTACCAGGACTTCAACACCTTTACAATTGAAATGGTCCACCCTGACTCTAGTGGGTCTCTCCATGAGCCCATCCACACAGCTTGGTTTGGGTACATGAAACTGCAGTCAACTTTGTGCCTGCCCAGGGTCAAGTCACACAGGGAGAGTCCAGAGCAGGCAACCAGACCTGAAGGGGCTTGAAAGTAGAGGAAACAGCTCTACTGTAAATCAAGCTCACACTAATGCTCACCCTTGCACTGATGAAAGTCATACACGTGAGCAACGCCAAAGAGGTGCAAGTCCTCAAGTTCTACATAAAAATGACAGAAAGATCCTATCAGACAAAAAGACAATTATTATTGAAGCAGTCATAGAAGAGTTGGTCTGAAGTGCTGGAGAATGACCATGTTATCTCTGTTATTCCACTGCCCCTTTAAATGTAGTGCTGAGGTGACTGCCTACTTAGCCTACAGTGAAGGCCACACTTGTCTGCGGTGAAGTCCCATAATCTTAGTTTATTGCATCGCATGTATTGTATTTGCTCAAGCTGTTGCCTGAGGGGGTGCTTGTGGGAAATGTATAGCTTTCTTCTCCCCTCCTTCTCTAGCAGACTATTTAGGCTGACATTTATCAATAAATTGCACATATTGTTATACATTTTTCTGTCGGAGCAGCGCTACAAGATTATGTGATGAGCACATTTTATCAATCTAGCAACATTTCCTTTTCTTTTTTTTTTCTCCATACATAGATTTTTGCTACAGAAGTGACTGGAATGTCACAGCCCCAGCATGACCTGATTGCCAAGTCAAACCAGAGACCAGATAGTTTTCACTGCAGCCATCGTTTCAAGAAACATTTCTGGGGAATGTTGCTTCTGGCTGCTCTCCCTTCCGCTTCCCCAAGCCTGTGGATGGCATAAATCTCCCACAACCAGGCGATTCCTACATTCTGCAGTTCTCTGTATTACACATTTTCCCTCCATGGGCTAAGCTGTTAAAAGCCACTGCCCTGACCTCCTCTTAATGTTTTTTGTTTGTTTTATTTTTTCCAAGGTAGCAATATAATGACCCTACAATCAAGATCATATCAGTTAATCCTCCTTTCAGATCAGCACAATTCTTCCTCCTGCATTAAATTTAAATTTTCTTTTAAAAATGCCTTTGCTTGAAAGACAAATCATTTGTCTTCAAATTTCACCTGTCAAAACCTAGACAGGTTATTTCCATAGTATATTTTTAATCTTGCTCTGAAGTTTGCCTCTTCTGTTTTACTCTCCTCATTAGTTGCACCCACATATCTGGATTATTTCAAAATGCCAGTATTTTGGACAACATGAAGGAAGCTGCTAGTCACTTCAATAGAAGAATCGGAGCTAAAACTATCTAAAAGAATATGAGCAGAAATTTATCCTGACAGCTGCGAAATATGTGGGGCAGTCCATACTGTGCACGACCAGCCTTCTTTCAGGTCTTCTGATTAGAATAAAGATGAGAAAGTTTGGAGAAAATCTATTGTAGTCATTTAGTACATTTGAAATAGGAGATGGGAAAGCTGCTGAACACCACCAAGCATAACACTTGTGTGTGCAATTTGTTACAAGAGTTGTTTAATCTTGTTGGCATCACAAAAAAGTGACATTCATTTGGAAGGAGACTAGGTTAGGTCCCAGGACAACGCAGAAAAGCAATACCAAAATTATTTAATCCACCCACCTGGGTAGAGCTCACAAACTGAAGGTCCACCCACCCAGCAAGGCAGCCTTATTTTGGCTTTCATTGGAGGTTATGTTTACATGGCCCAACATGGTGCTCTCTACACTTTCCAGAGAGCCTTCATGGCTACCTAGAGTTCACTGAAATGCAAAGTGTTTTGGACGGTGCAAGCACAAGGGGCCAGCCTGCAGAGCAGCCCCAGAGATGGGCTTTGGTGGAAGCGCCCATGTCCTGTCCTCTGCAGTTAAATCTCAGAACAAAACATAGCTCATCTCTGGGAGCTTTGGTCCTTGATTTATCCCAATAGAGGATCATCTTGGTGGACACAGCAAGAATTACCAAGGAGATCCATCCTCACAGAGACATTTGACACTAAGTGCCACCTGTTCCTTTTAGGATGATCATATAGGCCTGAAAAATCAAGGGGTGCATCACATTTGTGGGTGGTAAGAATGATGAATATTGTGCAGACAGCCTGACTTTTACTTCTCCAAAGCTGGTGTGGAATTTTTGATGGAACAGTTTAACTAGTGCAGTACTTTAACCCAGTACTACAGTCACTGCAATTAGGAAGAATTATCCAATAAACTGTTTCAACTTTAAGCCTTAATGAAGAAATTCAATCAGTTTCAACTAAACTATTTTCTTTGGTCCACACTGACTAGCAGATGCTACTTGGAAATAAAGAAGAATACTAAAGTAAACAGAAACAATGAAAAAATTCATTGGTTATGTAAATTTACTGCCGTAATTGTCTCATTATTAAAAATGTTTTGGTGAGAACATTTTGCTGAATAAAGATTGATTGCAACAAAAAAGTAAATCCAAGAAATAATCTAAAAAGTTGTCAAGTACTTTTCCAGAAGAATTAAAATAAATAAGGATAGTATTATATGAAACATACTGACTCTTTGTTCATCTTTTGATGGTTAAACACACATCAGTGAAAGATTTATCAGAAGCAACTGTCTCACTTTCTACTCTGCAGTGGGTTACACAGTAACTGAAGTCTCTGCATTTGTGACGTGTTTATGATAGCTTCAGAATTAGCAGCTTCCCATGAATATCAGATTTATGGAAAATCTGTTAAATATTTGAATCAAATTTGCTTACCTGAACTAATCCATCTAAAAAAAAAAAGCAACAAAACAAACAAACAAAAAAACAAAAAACAACCAAACAAACAAAAAAAAACAAAAAAAAAGACAACACCTTCCCCCCCATATTCTGCTTAAATGTCATGTAATATTGCCAGTGGGAAGCAAAGCATGTTGCTATCAAAGAGAAATTTGCTAACAATCCAGAGGATGTGTGATATACAGAAGCATTTAGATTGACTATCCACTGCAGCTTGTTTTCTTATTTTTAATTATTGGCTGATATAGCCTTGTGGTGCCTGCTATAGTTCTGAGTTTAGCATTAAAATCCAAATAACATAATTTCCCAAATATCAAGGAGACTGAAATAGTATAATATGTATGCAATATATTGGGTGACATCTGCTCTGTACCACTGTTTAGTAGACATACTCTGCTATTCTACTGCAGCATTTCAGAAGCATTTCACTGCAAGCATTAACAAATTGAGTGCTACAGGAAAGGACTAAATGGAAGAGAACAGGAAGAAGATAAGATCGGGAATGAGAAAAAGACACTGAGAAACCACCAAGGGGTATGGTAGAGAAGAGAGCTGACTAGTTAAAAACTGACAAAGAGAAAACAACATGTGAAGGAACTGAAACATATTGCAAATAACATCTCCAAAGCAGATGCCAACCTCATGAAGTTTAACCATGCCAAGTGCATGGTCCTACACCTGGGTTGGAACAATCCCAGGCACAGCTACAGGTTGGGCAGAGAAGAGATTCATTGCAGCCCTGCGGAGAAGGAGTTGGGGGTGTTAGTCAATGAGAAAATGAACATGAGCCAGCAGTGTGCGCTTACAGCCCAGAAAGCCAACTGTATCCTGAGCTGCATCAAAAGGAGCGTGACCAGGAGGTCGAAGGAGGTGATCCTGCCCCTCTACTCTGCTCTTGTGAGACCTCACTTGGAGCATTCTGTGCAGTTCTGGTGTCCTCAACACAAAAAGGACATGGAGCTGTTGGAACAAGCCCAGAGGAGGGCCACGAGGATGATCAGGGGACTGGAGCACCTCCCATATGAAGACAGGCTGAGAAAGTTGGGTCTGTTCAGCCTGGAGAAGAGAAGGCTGCGTGGAGACCTCATAGCAGCCTTCCAGTATCTGAAGGGGGCCTACAGGGATGCTGGAGAGGGACTATTCATTAGGGACTGTAGTGATAGGACAAGGGGTAACGGGTTGAAACTTAAACAGCAGAGGTTTAGACTGGATATAAGGAAGAAATTCTTTACTGTAAGGGTGGTGAGGTACTGGAATGGGTTGCCCAGGGAGGCTGTGAATGCTCCATCCCTGGCAGTGTTCAAGGTCAGGTTGGATGAAGCCTTGGGTGATATGGTTTAGTGTGAGGTGTTCCTGCCCGTGGCAGGGGGGTTGGAACTAGATGATCTTAAGGTCCTTTCCAACCCTAACTATTCTATGATTCTATGATTCTATATGCATATTTGAAACTCTCTGGAATCTGCCTTTTTGTCAATGCTTACTTTATCAACCTACCCTTCTCAATACCCCCCGGCTAATTCCATCATGTAGTTTCGAACTACACCTACATTATAGGGTACCCCTTTCCTTCCCCCAGAATCTCCATTTCCTTCCAAAACTCATACAACAGCCACCTGTCCTACTTCCTTGATTCTCAACTGTCTTTTTTTCTGTGAGTTTATGGCACTGTTGATTCACAACTCATACGTACACTGGAAGGTCCCACTACCAAAGATTTCACCACATCTTCTCAAAAATCCTTAGCCATATAAACTCTGTTCCACAAAGCAGCAGGGTGTTACTGTTGTACAGTTATATTTCATTTATGATCTGATCCAATCCTAGACCATATCACTCCAGATACAGCTTCCTCACATCATCCTTTTCTAGTACTCTTGGAAACAACAATTCAGGTTACACCACCTCACTAATTCAAAAGCACTCATATAAACGTTTCTTGCCAAATGTACCTGTACTTAGACTTTATATTCAACCATCAGTATATAACATATGCACTTAATCAATGTATAACTTAGACATTTTATTAGCACATCTCCCAGGGAACTGGTTCAGTTAATGATAACAAATGGTCATGACTATCCCATAACCAGGATAGCATTTGCAGAGGGAGAGAAAGAAAGAAAAATCCTACCTTTGTATGACCAGTGTCATGAGGTTAAATAGTACTAGAGTTCTACTCTTTTGCTTATTAACGTGGGAATTAATAAATAAAACATTAAAAAAGAGGAAATATGCATGGAAGATAATGAATGGCTATTTTATTAACTTTGCCATTTGTGTTTCATTTTGGTAGAATAATAAAAGACACATAGATCTGAAAAGCTGTAATGTGATGACCACACTTGGAGCATCCACATCCCCCAGTCTCTGAAATAGACTTTTCTTTAGTTCAGCTTGCTGATGCTCAGCAGTTCTGAAAATCATTTTGGACCACAGAAAAGTCAGAATCCATAACGGAACTGTTAATAATTCAGGACTAAATTTTCCAATTACATATCCAAAGCAAGTAATTAACTTTCTGAAAACTAGAGTTGCCATAGATGGAAAATAGCACATGTGCAGATTAGATCTCTTAAAAATAAAACCTGAATTGCTAGGGGAAGTAACACCATTTGTTAATTCCAACGCTACACATTTTTCTGGAACATGTTTTACCCACATGAATTTTGTCCTTAACCCTATAATGTCTGCAGATATACATGTCAGCAGTTCCTGCCTATTCTAACTTGCATATACTTCTCAAGAGGAGAGAAAGAAAAAGTTGGCACTAACAGAATCTATAGCATTTCATAAAAAATTCTCCAATCAAGCCTTTTCTCAAAGACTTTGAGCCCAAATGAAAAATTCAAGGTTTTAATAATTTTAATAAGTTTCCGATACGCATTCAAATTTGAGGTGTTTATCCAAATACCCTCAAGCTTCAGAGAATCCCTTATCACTGCTTCAGTTCCTAATAGCTGTCATTCCAATAAATATCAGAGCAATTAAAATCTCTATCAATCAAAGATATTGCCTTCTTACAGGCCTGTCATTTTTTTAAAAGCAAATCCTGATCTACCTTTTCTAACAGCACTTGAATTTTATAGCAACATATAATAACCATCTGACTGCCTTTATTTCCATTTAACTTTTATCTTTAATGTCTCTGCTGTTTCAACCAAAATATTTATAGCATTTTTTCCTTTGCACACTTAATATTATTGTCTCTGTTTCCTGCTGTAATTTTCCTTCCATCCTATGAGCAGGGAAATCAAAGCCAGTGAAACCAGCTCTAGGAGAGAAATTTTATCAATAGAACAAAGACATCTTCCTGCTATGAAGATGGAAAATTATTTCCATGGACAATGCTGACCATTTCAAAAACCTTGGAAAATACCATAAGAACAACCTCTCCTTTCACTATAGTGTCATTTTATAAACTAAAATTGACACTTTTTATGACATGACATCTCAAAACCCCTCTTTAGACCTCCCTTTTGGTGTCATTTGATTTCTTGGAGGGTGAAGGGGGTTAAATGGGCTACAGTCACTTGTGACATAAAACTGTGATGGGCTCAGAAAGAGATCTAGCTGCAAGGATTAAAATTAAATCTTGGACTTCAAAGAGGTTGAGGCAATAAACATCAGAAATTAAATCTGACCTGTAAGTGGAGTCATAGTGAGAAGAAATAAAAAAAAAAAAAAAGAAAGGAGTTTCCTCTTACTAAAATGAGGAAAAATTAAGAATTCTGCACTTCTTAGGCTGCGTTCAATTTGAAATGTGGATGTCTGCAAGCAGTTATCACATAGCTGACTGTTTTCCTGGAGGAATAGAAGGCAGGCCAGGAAAAGATAAGGAGATATGAAAGTTTTCACATATTCTGCAGATCTTACCACTGGTCGACATAGAGCTAAAATGAATGAGAATGGAGTTTGGAAGAACATTCTCCCATTTACCTCCACCTAGACATAACCAAGAAAAGATTTCCACAGCATGCTTCAGGCAAGTGCTCATCTTTGTTAGCCTTTTGTTCCATCCCCCAGGTTATACTCTTTTTTCTCTCCCTTCCTCTATCATTCACATTTGATTGTAGCCAAATAAAACCATTTCTAAATCAGACCTCTTTTATTTTGGTTTAGGGATTTTTTTAATCTACTCTTTTGGGAACAAGCGCAGTTACCTGATGTATCCTAAGTCCTATGGGCCAAATTTTCATCTGTAAAAACAAGCATTGAGGGCTGCCTAGGCAGATGACACTTAAAGGTTAAGGAGGCTGGATGCTGTTTAGAGGACAAACTATCATTCCATTATTTTCAAATACAAGCCAGTGTTTTGCAAAGCAAATGCAACAGTTTTTTGTATATTTGGTTTATTCTGTTTCATGTTTTGGCCATTCCACACTCTCCAGAGCACTATTAAGTTTAGGAGAGCTGCATGCAGTGGTTTACAGAATATGAAAAGAGATATTGTCTAGCATATGAGCTTCTTCAGATTGGATTCTTGAGCCACTTTAACCTTGAAATATTTTACAGATGTCACATAGATATTTTCAGTAAACTTACATTTCTTCATAATATATTCACTACACAAAACCTACTTCCCAGATAGTTTGACTAATTAGATATACCAATATACATGTGTGTGAATGTGTGTTTCAAAATATGATACAGATTCAAAATAAAGGAGCCAGACAGATGCTATTTAAGTGATCTGAGTATGTTAGTCATACAGTTTTTACATGCATAAATCTATTGCTCTGGATTGATGTTTCAGTTCTATTTATTCTGCTAGTAAAACAAAAAGTGATAGTAAATGGAGTATACTGCAGCTTCAGTAATTGTGGATGAGTAACTAATAAGATAGCCAGAAAACTGCAGACCACCAATCAGTACAATGGTCATAGCAGCCAGATCCCCTAGAATATCTAGACGTCCCAAAAATGCTACTAATATAGTTCCTGAAATAACTCAGCATTCACATCTGTCAGCTCAACACTGGAATGACACAACAGAGATCTGGTGCTGGTGAAAGGTACATCTTCCTATTCCAATAGCTTGAATGTAGTGCAGTACATTATGGTTTAGTACCTCTTGACAAATTATTTACTCTTCCTTTTGAGCACAGTTAGTCAATGCAATTTTAATTATTTCCCAGACTATTTATCTGGATAAAGTTTTCCATTGAACCAGATTCACCTTTCGTTGATTTATTCATTCTCTGCCAAAAAATAAAAGTTTCAATCCCTTAATTTAATTAGAATGTTCTTGACTGAGATTAGTATATCTTGGAGAGATGTTTAATTCAAAATTTGCTGTATCCACAATGATAGTGATTGAGAATAGAAAATCAACTTATGTCATAGTAGTTTGTTAGAATATTTGTTTACTCTTCAGCTGAAGCATGCTAATTACAATAAGAGGTCTTCACAAGCAATCCAGTTAGCAAATATGATTGGTTAATAGAGAAGGAATGATTTGCGATTAAAAACATCCAAAGACAGCATCTGCAGAAGGTTATCAGACCTGGGACCGCATTGTAAGACATTGAAAATCAGGTTGTCAGATATACTTGGGCTGCCATGTGGATATGGAATTGGACTTGGTTTTATTGTATGTGCAAATAGAAACTCACATGTACATTTGCCTCTTTGGAACCACAGTGGCAGTGCTGCTACAAGGACTGGTCACATCTGATCCACGCAAAGGTAACATTTTCTCTCCCCAAAAAAAGAGACCCTCACAAAATCAGAAAATTTCAGGAGCGATCATAAAAATATTTGACCAAGCTTACCCCAGAAAAAAATTGAGCTCTTTAGGGCATTTTTGATTACTGTGTAAGGACTACAAGCTCAATAAAAATTTCTTTTTGTTGCACTTGGGGTTGACTGAAAATCAGGAATGACTCCTCTCCAGTGTAGTCATTATGAATGTGGGTTCCAGAATAAGGATTTCTACAGGAACACAAGTACTTGCTGTTGGCTTCTCCTCAAAATCTTACAATCCAAGTTTATATACATGTTGGGGAAAACTCAAACACTGTGCCAAAGGTAGATGGTAGTTCATTTGTAATTGATTTCTGCAGGTATCAGAAATTTGTTAATTAATAAACAGAAAAGTCTATTAAGTATCCTGTTCCACTTTTGTTAAATGGGAAACTTGCTTATATTGACACAAGTTTGTTTTAAGTTTGGGGATTTTGAAATGAGAAAATACTTTGTTAATTTTTCCCACAGTCACTGAGGATCTTTGGGTTTATGCCTTAATTTAAAAAAATAAAATAAGCATTGCTTCTACCAGGACTTCTGCACACAAACAGCTTTTGAATAAATACATTACAACAATAGGAAAATTAATCCCATAATAACATGTCTGTTGCTCTCTCACCTTGTTTTGCATTTTCGCAGACATACACATGATTTTTGAACCTGTCATTTAAATTGCAAAGCTGCATTCTGCTGCATCCTGCTCACTCAATCTGTATCTCTTACAGCTGATTTCCTCTCCTGTTTTCCAACAAGTCCTATCATACTCAGGGCGGGTACTCTCTTTTATACAGGTCAGTCTAAATGAATATTTACTCTCAAAGCATTTCATTTTCTCAATATTTCTTCAACCATCCCTACAAACATGATCTCTCAACAGCAATCCCTTGGATCTCCTAGCAATGGACAAGGTCCTTGCCTGGCAGGTGTCCCCCAGAACCCAACCCCATGACACCTTAGTCAGGTGTTGCTAAAACTAGACAATCTCGGCAGCCAGTGAAGCTGTAAATCTGAGTCAGAATTCACTTGCCTCTACCCTTAGTTTACCCTGTAAATGTGAATGGAAGCATTTTATTGTCATTATCTGGGAAGGGTAGAGGTTGTAGTTGTCTTATAGAAACAAAACTATAAAACCTATAAATATAACTTATAGCAGCCATAATACATGTTGAGCATTAAATTAAATTATGTCATAATATATAGGCCATTTATTAAAGATATAATGTCTAATAGCTCTCTTTTTTTTTTTTTTTTTAATGAGGAGGTCCATATCTAATGTCTTGGCAGTTGAACTTTTCTCTAGTCACACAGGTGCAGACTGTGACAGGGTGATCACAAGCTGTGTCTCAGCCTGGTGCCATCAGAAGTGAAAAGCTGGGCAGCACCCCCATTTCTTCATCTTCTGGAAGATGTGAAAGATGATGTAGGGTGTGGTACCAGCATCTGGACTAACCTCATGGAGCAAACATGTGCACATATCCTTGTCTACTGCCCTCTATTTCTGCTAATGTGGTCACTCAGAAAGGTAATGGAGACTTGATGCTACTCTACTGGAAGTCACTAATGACCATTTTGCTCCCTGACTTCAGAATGCAGTCTCTGCTCTTCAGCCTCTCAGCCAAAAGGGCTCTAAGGAATGGTCCTGGCAGCATCAGTGCATTGAACACACTATCAAACTTGTCAAACACTGACATGTGTTAATCTACCTGAGGATTTTGAGCAGGTCCAGGATCCTGTAATCCTTTCCTGCATGGGTGATTTACCCTCAAAGTAGTCTTGATAGTTCCCTTAGGGCTCCCTGAATAAGAATTGGCAGGAGGATGGTTCTTGCAAGGCTAAGATCTTCACAGTGAAGGAACCGATTAATTTCACTGATGGTAGGTGGATATTTGTAAAGAAAGATGGACAAATTCACAAAGTTGTGGATTGCTGAGCACAGGAATGCTAAAGTCACTGATTTCTAGTGTTAAGTGAATAACATCCTTACTACAACTGCTAAATGATTTTCAGTTAAAATTATTTTCAGGGTTCCCTCAGAATTATTTTCTTTTTAATATCAGTGTTTTCAGAACACTTGCCACTGCCACTTACCAGCCATCTACTGTTTCTGTTGAAACTAAGTTTCTTAAGTGCAAAAACTAACTGTAAAATATATATGTAACACTAACACAATGCGACCCTTAAATCCAGCACAGCCTCTAGATTCTGCTGCAACACAAATTAATAATGATAAGGAGGATCTCTATGCCATGGGAGCACAACTTCATATTTAAATATTATTTTTAGGATTCCCTGGTTCACAAACAGGTATCAAAACTGTCAGATGAGCTTCCAGCTGTTCCTGTTAGATCAAATTCATGGTTATTTGGCAAATGTTCATTGGGATTTTAAGCTGTAAGGGGACTTGATGGAACATTGCTGAAGATTCACCTTCCAGAAGTACACAAAGGGTTCATGGAAATGGTGATGCACTTTATGGATATAGATACTCCTAATAGCAGACTTTTAAGTGGTATTCCCAAGAAATGACTGCTGGGTAATATTCACTATGTCCCAGTTACTGTGCTTAGCCAAAGAGTCTGATCTCATCAGAGAATGCTTAAAACCTTGCCAGAAATAACAGATCATTGGATGTAGAACAACTCTAAACAAGCTCTTTTGGTGGCAATCTATGTAGAAGTAAACATGGGTTATCCAGCACTAAAGAGAATATATGCCATTTTTATTACCTGAGCTTCACTGTCGCAGACACAGAAACACACCTGTTACAAGCATGAGAATGAGTATGTGGGGATATAGACTGTGCAGAATAGATAGCATTGATGTAAGCAGAAAATATTCTGCTGTCCCTCCACCCCAGTTGCAATACAACTGTTGTATTTTATGTGGCATTGTAAATCAAGACATTTCATTACTATAAACATTAAAAGCAACTCGATCAATGGGGAACAGTAGACCCCACTACACCAGAAAATCTATTTACAGCATCTAAGGTAACATTGCAGATGGTAATTTTATTTTCTGGAAAGTTTTCTTTTACATTTCAAGTGCTGCACTCAATGGCTTATTAAAGGGTTTGCCTGAATAAGTTTTGTCTAAACAGTGGTAATAAACTTTACTACTGGCTCTGTACCCTGCAAGATTTTGCTTTTCACTGGTCATTGTTATTCCACCAGTCAGTTTTTCACTGTGATTTTCCCTTTGTCTGGTCTGCAACATATTTGTGGCTAAACAAATAAACAGCATTACTTCAGTAGATGGATCTTCAGACCCAAACTCCAGAGTAAATTCCATAATCAACTAGGCTGAATGATGCTTTCAGCAGGCCTAGGCTGATACTTACTATAATTCACATTCCCTAGGTACACTGCTCTGTAATAAAGCTTGAATGTCAGGCATGTCAGCCAAGAGTTAACATACCTGTTTGAACTAGTCTTGTGCCAATGGAAACATATCACAAACTGAAAACATTTAACCCACTGTATAATCATAAATGGATTCTTTTTAACCAAATGAAGAATAATCACTTACACATAAGCACACAAATACGTTAAATGTTAATGTGTAATAAAACCTTAAACCACTCATGGTTGGCATGTTCAGAGTAATGTCACTGTAAATAAATACATTGAAGAGCTATTAGAGTCCAAAACATTTTTGCCATCAGTAGTATTAGTTTAACAGGACAAACTTTCATTATATTCTGACATTTGGTGCATACAGTACGTTGTTTATGCACTAAATGTCAGAATATAAAGATGGTTTAGCCCTTTTATTTATGTACTTAAGAGTTATTAATTTAAGAGTGACCTTATTTAATCAAAACTGCTGTTTAATAAAAATTATGTCCACAGTTTTCAAAATAGAGCTTTTGGTTCTGAAGACACATTAGTTGTTTAACACTCAGCTATGTGCTTAGCCCTCCTTAGAATCCTTTTTTTCCCTCTAAGCTTGCAACTCCAGCATGCACAATGGTTTAATCATATATTGTTCTCTGAGTACTAACCCTTTACAAATCATATGACATAAAAAGAAAAATAAGTAACATTGTAAAGACAGTAATGAGAACTGTTGAGCTAAAGTGCCTCTTAAAGAAATCCTAATAAATTCCAGAATTTCTAGTCTTCTGGCAAGCTTTCCATTTAGAATAAAATCAATGATCAATGGTTGCAAACAGTCAGCATCAGGCTTGCATGCCTCCAGAGCAGAAAAAACTCATAGACGAAAGATGACATTTAAAGGAAAAAAGCTGACATTGACTCCATCACTGTCATTGCTTCTGCCATAAAGCAGCTTCAAATATTAAAACATTTTTCATCTGTGCTGCATTATTGGCACCAGAAATTGTTTTCTCTCTGTCTGATACTCACTTGAACTGCAGCAGAGCTCCCCAGAGACTCCAGATTGTTACCAAGGCCTCATAACATATTGGCAGTTGATGTGGTGGTGTTCATGTACACTTGCCACTCACAAAGGAGCCTCCCCCTCCCTTCACACTCATAGGAAAAAGCTCCGACAGGAATTTCAGTCAAGTTCAATGAGTTCACTGACTGGGATATAGGAGCTGGGGTGCATCATTTTGTGTGGTCTCCTTGAACTCAGTATAGGTTTGGCTATGGGGTGGGTGGATATATCATCCACACTTCTGGGTTTTTGCCAGTGTATTAACAAACTGACCATTTGTATCGATTTTTTCTGTTTGTTTGTTTATTTCTTCTAAAATCTCTGGTTTTCTTTTACATAAAAGCCTCTTCATTCATCTCACATTCTGTATTCAAGCTGTTCCCAGGTAAGTGTTTCACATTTCGAAGTAAAAAGCAGAGCTTTTGTTGATCAGTGCACTTACAGTCTGTCAGTGGGAGTGGAGGCAGACTTCGTTGCACCACAGAAAGCCTTCACTTACCACAGGATAATCTTGTTATAAGTTTTTATGCAAACACACTAGTACTATATTGGTCAGTGAGAACTGGTAGACAGATAAACCATAATTAATACATCAGCTCACCAACAAAAATTAGACATCTAAATCTCTATTAGCATTAAAACCACCTTTGAAATGAGTGAATATGCTGCATTTCACAACATCTAACAAAACCCCACAAACCTAGTACGTTGTCAAGTACTGGTACTCAGTTTATGAAAGACGACACAATTAAATGCAACTTCACATCATCAAAAATGATTCATGTACCCTCCTACTAGGAAGATAACTGAGCCTTTTGAGAATGAAGGCTTCTGTCAGAAGCACTTGGCCAAGATCTAATGTTCAGAAGGATGTGGGGCAGCGGGACAGGTGGGTCAGCTCTACCTCTAGTCCCTCTCGTGCACTACAACCATCACAGAGGCTGGAGCCTGAGTCACCTTTGACTTATTATCAAGTGCAACAACAAACAAAGCAAAGACAGGCAATAAATTATCTTCTGTTATTTTTTTACTGTCTCTACCCTCCTTGGCAGTGAATACACCCACTTGGACATTCCAGGTGTTAAACAGAATGAATACTGCAATTTGCAACTGTGTCCAGCAACTTTTTTAAGACCAAGGTCTCTGCCCTGTGACACATAAGCAACATTGTCCACCAGACCCTCTGAGACTATTTTCAGTTATGGGAAAGCAGAAAATTAAGACTCAGGCTGACAGGAAGGCAGGATTTGCTCACTGTTCACAACTTCACCACCTTTATCCACCTTTTGACTAACAGAGCCGAGGGACTGCTACTCAAAACATTTCCAGCAGCTGGGGCATGACAGCACACAGAAGCTGACCACGGTCTCTGTGCCTGCAGTGTACTTCAGCTCTTACAAGCCATAAGCCATGAATGTCAGCATCCCACACACTGCCAGACTGGGAATTGACCTGCAATGCTGCTCTTAGTGCCACATTGTCTGGCACCAACTGGTGTCAAAACTGGTATCCCTGCAAAGCAAAATGTGACCTCAAAGGATTGCCCCACAGCTTGGACTGCAGTGCTGGTGCACCTTGCTCTATGAAGAGAAACTTGAGCTTCCACTGCCATTATCTCATGCCTCACATCATGAGATAAACTTGAACCTCCTAAATAGATACTAAAATTAGCATGCACCAATACCCAAGCCTGTAACAGGATGGTCTGTTTTAGCAAGCTGAGCAATCAGCTCTAATCTCAGCTCTGACAATGGCTGGCTGCCTTGACAGTGGCAAATCAAGGCCAGCTTGGACAGGGCTTGGAGCAACCTGGTCTAGTGGACAGTGTCCGTGCCCATGGCAGGCAGTTGAAACTGGATGACATTTAAGGTCCCTTCCAACCCAAACCATTCTATCATTCTATGAAATCTTTGTCTTTATGTCATCTGTTCCAGACAGAAAGTTACTTGCTTTTTACCAGATCTGCTGGGGAACTGGCTAACTGCATGCAGGGTACTATCCAAGAGGAATATGCAGAACAGGGATGAGCAGTTTGTTGAACTCCTACAATAAGAGAAGGAAACCAGAGATAGAAAAAGTTATATTAGAGCACGGGGTGGTTTAAGGGACAGGAACAAATGTGCAAAAAGGATGCTTTATGTTGCCAAATGGTTTGATTTGTCTAGGTAGAAGACATCCAGCATCCCTCCACTTTGGGATCTGACAATGTCACTGGGACCATTTCCTGGAGACTGACAGCATTGGGGAAAAAAAAAAAAAAGAAAACAGGGGGAGGGGGGGCTCAGTATATGATAAGGAAGTAATCATTTGCCACAGACCTTTTGCTGGATATTATCTCATGAGTCATGACCCATATCAAGGGAGCAGCCGTTCTAGTCTGACTTGAAAAGCCAGTGGTTGATAATGTTCCCCATATATTCCTGCAGGTAACAAGTGATATTTAGCTGAGAAGGTCTGTATAACTTCACTTACCAGCCCTTTTAACTCAAGTAACTGCCTGAGAGTGAATGACAGACTAGAGAGATTGTGTTGAAAACAAACAGAAAGAAAAATCAAATAAAAAGTATCTGTGTGGGTTGTTTTATTGTGGAAGTGAATGACAGCATTAGGATTTAGACCTCCTAGTTCAACACATCCTGCCTTCCCTGGTTTAATAACTATACACACAACTAAAAGACAGCACATAAAAACATGTAGCGATTTAGTGGATCAGGGTTGCTGCATTTGGATTATCAGGGCATTTAGGGGAAAAAAAGAGAAAAAAAAAGACCACACAGGGAGACAATGCAAAGAGCCTCTTCACAACCATCTGCCACATCATCACGTAGCTCTGTAAACTGACAGACACTCCTTTAGCAGGGCCCAGGCACGTCAGATGAATCAATCAATCAAAAAAATTCTTATGAAACTTAATCACGGAGGGTCGTGTTAGGGAGTGGGGAACAGATTAAATTACCACGGTATTAGATACGGGAAATGATTTCTGTCAAAACCATCTTTACTGCAATTATAATATGTTAATTATGTATTTCATTAAGTAAGTGGATTAGAGTCTGCACAGATGAAATCACGCTGAAGGCTTTGAATCATTTGCTGAGCAGTGTGGGAGGACTGGTGTGAATGGAACTCAGTTAATTTTGAAAACTTTCACATGCTAAACATGCTCCCCCTCCCCCCCCCCCCCCCCCCCCCCCCCCCCAGCTGCAGGAAACAAATGCCTCCCAGCTTGCTGTGTAAAACATCCAAAGACCACATTAATTTTAGTGATGTAATCAGATCATGCCTGATGTGGTCCAGGAGCTTGTCAAAGATGCCATAAATGTGTTTGTGTGTAACGAAGCTTCTCCCAGCCATAAAAGCAAGATGACTTGGGCAGGATACCAGCTTTCTTTTAGTCTGTGCTCCAAACCAGAGCACCACCCAGCACAGAAGGAAAACAAATATCCCCCTTATGTTAGGTACTGCATAGCCATGTAAGCAGCTGCCAGCCACAGGCTGACTGCAACATTTAGTCTGCAAATGCACTTAAACAGCACAGCTCTGCAGTATCCTGCAGCCTTTGTGCTCCTGCTTATTTCTCATTCAATGGCCAAGAGGTTCTGGATTTATAGGAAAGGGCTAGTTAGTGATGTATGAACAGTGGCCTCAGTGAGCCAACAATTTGCCCTGTGTTCCTGTGTACCTGAAGGGACTCATGCTGGGTGAAATGCTCAGAAAGCTTAAGTCAGCACAGCTACTGGTGTCAGCAGAACCAAGCTGGTTTACACCATGGGACGATCTGTCCCAACAATGCAATACTTAAATTTTCTTAGAACAGATTACTGGTGTACATAGGTAAGGCAAAAAACCGTCTGCATAAGCTATGGGCAAACCTGAAATGACCGTTTTCTTAGTTTCAATTCTAGGCAAATGAAAGAGATAGCATGTTTCTGTTTCAGCAGTTCAGTGTTCCTCGTGTATTTAATGTTATGCTTTTGACAGAGAAAAGAACATGAAATAAGGGGAAATCATGGTAACTATTGTTCTCTTCATTCCCCAATAAATTAAATGGCTCATTTTAGAGGTTTATCTTGGAAAGGCAAATTAATGAATAAATAAAAATAAATGTGTCAAACTCTAATTAACAACAAGAGTTGGGCATCTTGTCATGGAATTGTAGTCTTAGCAGTAGGTAACCTTCCATTCTGGAGAGACTACCCCACATATTAAAAATAAAAGGACATGCAGTGTCACAAAGGAATAAATCTTCTAGCTCTTGCAGATCCCTCTCTTCTTTAGAATAGCTTCCAGGGTAGGAGTCTCATTTAATATATATATATATGAAAAAAATAAGAGCAAAATAATTAATTTTAAAAAGGAGAATATATACAATATACATAAATTTGCCTCATCCCAATTATTTAGTTATCAGTAATAATCACAAGGGATTTTAAAGGAGGAAGGAATCTGAGACAGCATAACACCCTGCATGGAGTGAACGTTGGTGTAAATGACTGGAAAAGGTTGGCTGATTTGATGAAAACCCAATCAGACTCTCTAGGGAGATATTACTTTCCTCATTATTCCACTGATTGGCCTTATTTCATCTGAAGAATGCAGCACATTCTTTACAGGGCTGGCAAGCCTCTTTAACAATATCCAAGCAAAAAAAGCCCGATCACCTCTGTAATCGAAACAACAAGGAAATTAGCCAGAGTCACTTTCCTTGGGGAACGGTTACAGAGCCCCCAAATCTCCTGATTGATTTGCACAGGGAGGCTGTGAGGCAAAGGGGGTGGGATTTTGCCAGATTTGGCACACAGCAAAAGCCTTTCATAAATTTGCTAAAAGCAATTAAACCAGCACGCTCAAACCATAACTCCGCCCTCTGCACTGGAAAGAAAATAAATAACACTTGAGTTGTTTGCTTGTAGCAACCTAATCTTAACCAGTAGTGACATAATTTACTAAGGGAGTTCGTTCTTGTGATACAAAATTTGTTATGCCCACATCACTGTGCAGGGCTTTAGAATAAAGCAGCAATTTCAAGTCAAGTACAAAACACACTTGTGAAATTCAGTCTGAGAACTGTGTTATCAATGGCCTCAAGCTTGCAATAACTGTTAATTAAGTGTATTTTTCATTATTCTTTAGTAAAGAAGCAAGATTTAATGATGTAAGTTAACAATAGATGATAATTTAGAGTAGTGACAATAGTTTAATTATTCACACACACATAAAAGTTAACTTCATAACTTATTTCTTTGTAAGAACAAGTTCATTTAAAATATTTTGAACAGTGCATACAATTACCACATACGGTATCTTGCCACACTGTTTTTGTGGATACAAGTCAATTTGCTACAGAAGTCTCTCCTCTGGCAGTAAGGCAGGGAAGGAATTCTCAGCTTTAATTTTTTTTTCTGCTCAGGAGGATAACAGGATTTAGTAGTGATAGATAGCACTAGGCCCACTAGGTTAAAAATTGAGGTCAGAGTCCTCAAACAATGGACTTCATGATTGCCTAAGCTATTTCCAAACCTTCCATAAAGGCCTTTGTTGAATTACAGAAAATACTGTAGGCAGAGAATAAAAATACAGCTTATGATGAGCTGGAAAATGATGCTCAAAGCCTACTTGAACACCAGCTTCTGAGTGTGTTTGAATGTCTTGAGACCATCAATATCCTAGACAAAATGTAGACTAGAGTCAACAGCCTTTTGTAAAGATGTTTCTAGTGTTTGCAATAGAACAATCAATAGGGATATCAGTTTGACTCAAAGATTAAGAGTACTCAAAGAAATTGTAATCGTAATACATTTTAATATTAAATGATCCAAAAGAATCACTTATTAAGTAAGCAACAATGAAATAACTATTCAATCTGCTCAATCAATTCATCTGTTTCAACACCATATTTTGTACATTTTGGTCTCATTGCAATGAACAAACCTGGGCAACCAAATAGTCAGCAATTTTGGACTAGGTTTCCTGATTGGGAATGTGGAGATGTTCCTCAGTTATTACTCAAAATGTCTGTCACACAGAGAATTAGAGCTCGGTAGCAGTATGCTGTATCTATTTTCAGCTGACTTGTTGATTTACTGCTTCTTCCAGGACTGTACCTGAAAAACTGCAGGGATAGTGTGATGGCAGCCTGATCCATTGGCCCAATCAGGCTGTTCTTTCCCTCTGATAAGACCACATTTTAAAAGATAGATTCAAGACCAACTGAAGATTTCATAGAGTCCTACACCACAACAAGCTATGAGGATCTCTATTTTCAAAGTGGTCCTCTTTTCAAATAAAGAGAAAGAAAAAAAAAAGTCAAAGCAGATGCACACTCTTACACCCATGAAAACTACAGCGGACATAGCAGGAAGGTGAAGATAATGAAGCATATGTCCATTTGCAAAAACTTTCCTGTTTTGCAGGAGATTTGTTTCTAAGCAAGGCCAGCTGAAAGTACCTGGACCAAGCTACTTGTTTGACTTAAGCATGGATAACTGACACACACGTTTTGGACTTCCACATGCCTGTGGGTGTTCTTGGGAAGCCCCCTCAAGTTTACAGTGACTGCAGTGTAACAATGGTGGGAGATGCTACATTCCAGCCTTGAATGGTCTCAAACATAACTGATGGTGTCTTTTTCTCCTACTTGGATTCATATTGCTACAAAAGCCTTGCTATTTGTTCTTCCAGCAAACACAAGACCTTTCTTTTTATCAAGCTTACAGAACTCACACAATTCAGTATTGAATCTTCTTGAAATGAACAAATACTTTGGGTATAATAGAGCCTGAAAGCATGACTATGTCAGAATATGCTTGTCCATCAGTGTATTGGAAGCAAGTAGAGACACCCTGACCTTTGGACCTGTGGTTAGGGAAGTACCTTTGTTAGAAGGTGGTGCCCATGTTCTGGAGCCAAACATCTTGTTTCTTTATACTAAAAATGCTGCTGCTTTTTGCAATATCAAGCTCACTGCCTTGTGACTGTCTATAAAATTCTGAGGACAAGATAAAATTCACCTCTTTGCAAGTGATGTTTATTGGGAGGTGCTGAAACCAGAATGACAGTTTAAAAGATGAGCTATTTTAAATAAATTAAAAGATTGCCATGCTATCAAGAATCAGCTTCTTTCCTCTCTGGCCCTCAGAGTAAAGGAATTTGAAGGAAAATTTCAGGATGAGTGGAAGTGGAGAGCATGAGGAAAAAGACATTCAGTGCCACTGAGTACATCTTGAGCAGCAGCTCTGTCATTTAGTGTGTATACTGTGGGGTCTGAAACTTGCATGCTCCTCTTGCATTCCCCTATGGCTCATCTCAAGACACAGAAATATCTATTCTTGGACCCTAATGGTTGGCCACTTGCATAATTTTTCCAACAGGCTTTGAAGGTCACAGCCATCCCTGTGTTGCTCTGATAGTGATGCTTACTCTTATATCCATTGAATTAATGGTGATTTAAAGGTTCAACCACTTCTTTGAAGATAGGTCTGTATGGTGTTTTGCAAGCCCCTGTCAGTTCCCATGCACCTCTCCTGCCCAGAGGCTGCAAGGAGTCAGGCACAGCAACAATACTGAACAAGACACCTCTACTTGACCTCAATGCTACTCACATTCGAGCTATTCTTAGCTCACAAAGCTCACATCTGCCTGTGGAAAGACCACATACACCTCCACAAAGACATGCAATTAGTGGCTGATGTATTTATCAAAAGAAATATGCGCTTATTTGGGGTAGAAACAGATGTGAAAATGTGTTCCCGGATGCTGCAGCAAACCAGCAATCATTCAAGACCACATTTTAAGCTACATGATTGTGAAGAACTCAGTTGGACAAGAATACCCCTTGCCTTTGATGAATCCAGTGCTACCTATCTTTTATTTATCACACTTTTCACTAAAGAAAGCTGATTTTGTAATGATGGGAGATTTTAACATCTGATTACATTGCACATGACAGGGTTTATATCCTGTATAGCATCTTTCAATTAAATATGTCAATCTTGATGTGCCTTCTTGATAAAAAAATAAAACTGAGATGGGAGATCACAGTGCATTTCCATAGTACAGAAATCAAACACACACATATCAACAGCCTTAATAAAGACAGCAGCTGAACTGGCAGTACAAAAAGCTTGTTTAATTCAACTTCATCCCAGTTTCTAATTCCAAATTAATACAAACCAAAATATGCCAAATTAGAATAACCTCTGAAATTCCCCCTATATAATTTATTTAAAATTTCCATCTAAAATTCATTACAATCACTAGCTTGGAGCAGAAATTCAACCTGCAGCATATGAGGATGTACAGATGAGTAAAGTCACTTTCCTTGTTTCATTTAAGTTTGGTGTTTGACTTCAATGTTATATATAAAATCTCAAAAAGGTTAAAAAAAAAAACAAACCCAACAGTACAAACAAACAAACAAGCAAGCTAACAAGAAACAACTAAAAAAAAACCCTTTTCTTCTTTTGGAAGAAATAGGAAAAAGCAACCTGCTTTCAAGCCTCATGGAGTCATTTATGTCCTTCTTGTAGAACTCAGTCTGACTCATCACTAATCTTTTCCAGCTCTCATTTATCCCAATAAACAGATACTGCCTCTTGTGTGTCCTGACTTGGGTTGCTTAACTCCAAATGGGTGTGGTATTTGAAGAAAGCTCTCTCAGATCTGTTTCGGGTGAGATAAAGTGCTTTGGGACCTGCTCCTTGTTAGAAAAAAAAAAAAAAAAAAAAAAAAGATATTCCTATAATGCATGATATCCGGTTCCCAGGAATGGAGACAAAACTAAATTAACCCACACTGGTCAGGAGATAAATTCCTGGAGGTATTGTGAGCTCTGCTTTTGTTAACCAACAGCAAGAAAATAAACATTAGTCTAGTCTTCCTCAAGTGGTCTTAGAAGATGAAGATGAAGCCCATGGTTTTAATGATATTTGGCCAGTAAAGCGTCCCATTTTAATTTTAGTGTATTCATGCCATGGCTGGACGGTTTAGAACTATGGAAATATCAACCTCCCATCAACTTCTGAGCTGTGACTTCAGACTAAACCCAACTCTCAGTCAAATCACTTGAGGTTGCCTAGTTTCCTTTGAAGCCTGTGAAAAAAAAAAAAAAAAAAAAAAAAAAAAAAAAAAACCAAGAACAAAAAAAAAAAACCCAAACCACAGTTCTGATCAAATGCATGGGAAACTATAAATCAGATCATGGTCACTGAAAGTTAGATTCAGGTTCACCATATGGTTTGCAAACCTGGGGGATCACTGATGCATTTAAAGTTTCTGATGAAATCTGAAATGTTAGCTGGTTTCACATGGTTTCAGATTCCCTTGCAAACATTTCAAAGTCCGTATTCTCTTAAAGAAAGGAAATTCTTTCATTCATTCTAGAATGTGTTTTCATCACCAAAATGATGAAAAAGAATAAAAAAAAAATAGAAACATACAGTTTTCACAACTGTGTATACAACCAGCTTAATGACCCGGACAAATGCACTTAATTAAGCATTTGTGTGCACAATTACCCAGTTCCTGAATAAAGCCTTTACAATTGCGTGTATTATCCAGATGTCAAATGTGCATATATTGTCCATACCCCATCCTAAAACTGACCTCACTTATATCTGATCTTCAACTCTACTCAATTGCTTTATCTATGTTGAGGCATGCATAAAGTCACATATATTCAGCACATCATCTTGGTGTAATACTCAACAGCCAACCTGGGAGGTTCAATTATTTTTTAGTTTTAGTTTCAGTGTAACTTGTGCTGGGTACTTGGAAGCTGAGAGAGGTTTTGTTTTTCATAGTCAAGTATGGGAACTGCTTTAAAAAGAAATAACTGCATACTTTTTCCATTTTGGTTAGAAATAGTTAATGTTCCATAGTCTTTGATTTATTTATTAAAAGTATTTTACCAGAAAATACAACAGAGACAGGCCTTCTCATTTACAGTGAGACCCCAGAGAGCAGTAAATTTACATGCACAAAGGACCAGCATCAACCCCTGAACCTTTAATGTTTATTTTGATAGCCCACCCTGCTGGTAGGGCCTTTTGTTACAAAGCCAGGTACAACAAGGCAGGGATCCAAACAAACAACACTGGTAGCTTTGTTGACCAGGTCATATGATGTCCTGCCCTTGAACAGTACCCCTTGTCTTTTACCCTTTGCCCCCAGAAAATGAAGTTAGTCAGAGTCCCTGTGGTAGATTTAGCATTTCCTTTCAGTGTCTGCCAATCTATCAAAATTCAGCTACCGCTGTGAACCCATCAACTCAGTGCAAAAAAGAACAAGGCTTACCACGGACCCCCTCAAAGTAGCAATCATTTATCCCTTCCTGAACTTTAGCTGACCTTTGTAAGCACGCTAGCAGTTGAAGCATGTAGCACCTTGTCGTGTATGATCTAGGCTGTGGGGTTTTCTCTCTCTCCACTCAGCCCCAAACCAAAGCTTTTATTCCTTTTTATTAATAAAAGTGTTGCATTGAGGAATATTCACTTGAAAGGAAATAAAGTCTTCAAGAGAGAAGGCAGTGGCTTTTGCACCATGCGAAAGGATAGAAAGAATACAAATACTCTGCATTTGCAGAACCAGTTAGCATCACTTTGTAGAGGAAAAAAACAAAACAAGTGGATTCAATTCACAAAGATTTATCAGAGGGAGGAGGGGAGATATTGTTCATGGAGCACAATGATGCATTTATATACAAAAAATTGCAAAGTAAAATGAATCATATAGAACATTGAACTCCAAAACTGAGAATACCACATAACTGCAATATATTGGCTAAATATTGCAGTGGTTTTGGTTTATTTTTTAAAGCAGGAGGAAAATCTAGATTGCAGTAAGGGTTATACACAGTGTAACTCCCTCTGTAAATTTAAACTGACCTAAGGGACATAATTACATACATCTCATCATGAGACAATATACTTTTTATTTGTTTGAATTTTATTTGTATTGGTGAAACTGACCTGAAACTGACACAAGTTTATTAGAAAAAGGACTCTCAAAAACAGAGTGGGCTGGTCTTCTTACTTAAGATGGATGTGCCAACTTCTAGTATGATTAGAGAAATGGATAACTCACTAACATCTGTGCAAACTACAATAAAAAGGGATTTAGTGTTACCCCAAGGAAGGTAAAAGAGGCTGTCTGTCCATTAAACGCTTTATTACAGTGCCAGCAGCTTTTTTCTAACTCAGTTATTCCTGCACAGAGCTCAGCACTGTGACTGCCTGTCATCCTTACCAGACAGTGCTTGGGGGTTCGTAGGTTTTTTGTGCAAGGTAGATGACAATCAAATGACTCATTGAGCAGGGAAAGCGCCTGACCCCTAGTGAAGGATTAACTACGGAAAGTGAGTGTGATCATGTCACACCATTACTTAGAATTTTCACAGTCAATTTCTGAAAATATGAGATAACTCCTTAAAGAGACAGCTCTTTCAAGAAGCGCTATGAGCCAGCAGAAATTCCCTTCCAGTACAAAGGCAGACAGTGCCATCACAGAGACATCTGCTTAGCTGCTCAGTGTAAACCAAACACCATCCTTCTCATGATAGCAGACAAGGTGAAAAGCGAGCAAGACAGAAATCAGACAGCTTAGACCATTCAGGTGGTCTAGGCAGAAAGCAAAGTGGTACGAGAGAAGACTATTAAATCCTATGTAGTGGCACAGCCTCTGTTTAGGTTAATACAAGGACTTTTAAAATACAAACACTAAAAATTCTGTGCTCATGTGGATGCACATTGCTCGTGATCCCTCTTTTCCATTAACAGAAAAAACTTCTCAGCATACCACATGAATGCAACTGTCCAGCAACTGCATCCATGGAAAGCAGTACACGCTGTACCATGCTTGTAAAAATACTAAGACTGTGCCACACATGGGAATGCCTTTTTTCCATGGCACAGCTGAGCTACTGTAAGGAAATCTCAAGAAAAAACAGAGTGCTGCTGTTGGGTTCATCAACAGCATTAAGCCCCAGCTTGTTGTCTCTGTGAACCTATTATCACTTTCTCACATTAAAACCCCCTCGTGGTATAAGAATAGGGGCTTGACCCATTAATCAGCAATTGAAGGGCCCATTGCTCTGTTTTTACATAACATATTTTTTTCATGCACTGTTCTAAATGTGAGATTTATCAAGTTCCCACAAAAAAAATGTTATTCAGCCTAAGAACCTCAAAGCTTGGGCGTGCCAAAATGAGTTAACATCTGCTGCTGCCTGAATCTAATTGAAATGATTCATTATAAAATTTACAGATCTGCTTAATGATTCTGTATTTCTTTTTCAGAATCACCTTGTTCATTATCTCACCTTAGGTAAGCTAAATTCAACAGAGCTGTAGTTCCCATAACCATTCTGAGTTTGTATATAACAGTTCCTAATAAAAGGAGGCTCATTTTTCCTCTGCCATTGTGTTTGTGATTTTTTGTTGGGTTGAGGTTTTTTCTTGGTTTTTTTTTCTTGTTTTTTTGTTTTGTTTTGGTTTTTTTTTTGTGAATATACTTCCCTTGGAGAAAAGCTCCATTATCATCAAACAGAGACCCATTAGGAGCACCTTGGAAATTTGGACCCTTTTACTAGAAACAGGGCTTAAATAGCAGTTTAATTTATGGCAGTTTTCTGGCTGATGGCATTTTTGCTCTCAGGTAAGGTCATCTCAATATATATCCCTTTAGAGAAAGCAAACACAAGAATCTTTTTATGCTCTTTTTATTTTCAAGAAGCCAACTAGAAGCTGCTAAAATGTAAGTCACATACAGAATGTGTGCATTTGAATCTACACTGTGTTTTTTAAAGGCAAGATCCTTTATGTTTGTAAAAAAGGAGAAAAGTGAAAGAAAAAAATGAATAAGCATGTGAATAATTAGATCAGAGAGAGATGCCACCTTTTCTCAGTGTTGAAACTGTGAGGGGAAAAAAAATGCTACCATATAATTGACATAATTGATCTATTTTTTCCCTTTTTTGCTGCAGTAATTTTTTATGCATGCCATTGTTGCTGTTATTATCCTAGATGTGATCTTGTGTGGTTGATAATACTGACTAGATATGAATACTGGTAAGTACCAGCCAATCACAAATCTATAGTGTCTATTTCTGCATCACCAGGTGCTATCTCATGGGAAATATCCTCTTTTTTGGCAGGCAAACAGCGCTCTGCATTATCTGTCATTTTCATTAGATTCAAGCTACAGCTGAGCCAAAAAGACTTAGTTCTAGCATATGCGCTCAAAACGGCCAAGATGAGATTGTCCAAATTCACCCTTTCAGGATTGTATTAGAAAACAACTGGAGCTAAAGCTAAAAATTTGAGCTAGCAAAGTATCTGAATTACATTTGGGAAACTGCAAACACTGTAAGCTCAGAAGATTTCCAGCTTATCACAGTCATCACCTCCAAAAGCTCCAAGGAGCCTAAGTCAGCAATTTCAATGTTTTTCAACACTTCTTTTGTACGGACAAAATGTGATGATGTCAACAAAGAAGAACAAGGACATCACAAGAAGACAAAATCCTTCTGTTTTCCAGTGGCTCTGAGAACTACAGCAAGAAGCCACTGACTACATGCTAATGTCATATTTAACAGGTCAATGTTATTATATTCTGAGTTAGCACTAATATATTAGTTGGGACTGTTGTTTATTAATAATTCTGTAGCTAAACTATATGAAATGGGACCATGAGCCTTTCTTCAATTACAATAAAATAGTAATATAGTATCCTCCATCTAATGAGGACAGGCTTAATTGGGATGGTTGCTTTATTAAGATACCTCCCAGGAAACTAATTTGGTATAATGTTAGTGAATAGCTGTGACTGCTGTTTAATTGGGATGGTACTAACAAAAACTCTGCTTAATGGGGATACATTTGGTCAGTACCAAGGGGTTAAGTGATACTTAACTTGGTGCTAAATGAGTGTGAAATTCTGAGTTTTGTTCTTTTAATGAAGACATAGCTAACTAGGGGTCAGGCAAGTAAAACAGGGAGGAAAATAGAACTCCATCATTTTTGTCCTCTCGTTTTATTGCAATATCTTTAAAAATGGCTTCATTGTGTATTCAGTTCATCACATATAATTTCTTTCATCCTTTTTCTGTTAAAATTTATTAGTATCTGATTTTTAAGCTGATACGATTTCACTGAAAGAGAATTTCACATGACTGATTTTGTATGATTTCATCTTGCATTCAGGAAGTATTTCTAAGTGGCCACTTAGCCAAGGGCTATGAAGAAGCCTTTACTCCACTTAAAAATCTTTTAATCTTATGAGCTGAAGCATGAGCCTTCTGTTAGTTCTATACAAAAGGAGGAAACTAGAAGGAACAATCAAAATGAAAAACCAAAGGCCATAGCCATGTCAGTTCTCCTGCAAGCCATCCATATAAAACAGAGAATTTGTACTAAAGTTCTATCTCTTATAATAAGCAAATAATATACACAGACTTTCCTCCTGCATGCAAGCCTTTTACTCAAGGATCTAGGGAAGTAGAAACAGTAACTTGATCTCAGTGATCAACACATATATAGGAAGTTACCAATAGTAGTACACCTGCCATCAACTGTAGTATGTATTAGCTAATAAATACTTAATGTGAAGAAGTTTTGGTCTATGAAATGTAAAGCCTTAATTATGAGCTCTACACCACATCTAAAACATTTATCAACCAATATTGAATAGCAAACATCTGTAAAAATCAATCTTTCTTTGTGGCTCATTTACAAACCAAGTTGCAACTAAATTGTGCATAATAAGCACAAAAATGATCAGAAGATCTGCAGAACTGGCATAAAAAGATAAAAGGATATCCCATTATGGTACTTTTATGTATTGCCTACAACTAGAAGTCAAAGTTTATTGGTGATAGGAGGTATAACTGCTAGCATTTAATTAAAATATTTGAAAGAAATCAAGTTGAAGTCTATGTTTTTAAATTACCTTGAGGTGCAAGTCCAAGTGATGATTGTTAAAATTTAATATTTCTTTGACTATTGTTTACTCTAACCAATTATTAAACTACACTTGTTTCATTACTCTTGCTGTACTTTCACTCTAGATTTATGGGAGGGTGAATCACATAATACTTTCTTAGGACCAAAAGCCATCAAAAATCAATGACAAAATACCTTTAAGGGCCTAAAGTTTAAATAAAGGTCTTTACCATAATCTACCTGCTAAATAAGAAAAATACAGGAATTGCCTTATATTTTGGTTTAGTTTATTGGAATGCTAATGAAAACAAGATGAGAGAATCTCAAAATGTGAGGAAAAGAACATATAAATAAACTTCTAAACTTTTAGCAAGCAAACCTAAAGTTATTGAATATGTAAATTGTTTTATTAAAAGAAGAATTATGTCTTTTTCAGCAATGAGTTCAATTACACAGAAAGCTTTCAATAGCAAAATACAGCTCTACACAGGAAAAGCCTTTTAGAAAAGGGACTCCCGTGTGTTATATGACAACTAGGAAAACATTCACATGTTGAGAAACTATCAAAATGAAGAGGATTTATTAGCTGTTACAATGGTACAATAAATTGGCATCTTCACCAGTGTACACTGACACTGTTCTATTGAGTCACCACTGGCTTAAGTTGTGTTTGGCTTTTGTGACATGTCACTATCATCCATTCTCATAACCAGTATATTTAAAAAATAAGTTTTATGAAACATGGCTTTTGAAAGGAGCCAGAGATTCTGACGAGAAACACTCTTAATCCACCATGAGAAGTACAATATAGGAGGATTTTCAACATTTCTGTTATGACTTTCTTAAAATAGTCATTTATATTTTACGTTTCACTGCAGTAAAGTGAACTCAATTTTGACAAGGAAAATCATCATACAAAATTATACCTTAGGATAAAGGACTGAGGTTTTTCTGGAACTTAAGGAGTACAATCTGGCCTCATAAAATACCTGTGCTTAGATCTCCCTAATTTTTTGTAGAAACTTTCAATATTGAAAGTCCCAGCTGGGCCTTCTGTTTGGCAACAAAGTTAGCATACAGAGGGCATGAAACCCTTCAGCAGGCCAAGTCAGATGATGCACAGGCTAATGTTGATTTCTAGTAACGAGTAAACCTACTGTTCATATCATACAACAACCAAGGATTAATGGTCAAACGACCATCAGGACGAAAGCTCAGCTAGCTCAACAGAGCTCACTAATTGTTGTCCTAATGTGGCTTTGAGGGCATAAGGAAGATAATGGACCATACTTTGAGAAATCAATCTGTATTTTTCCTGTGGGTTCAAACGAGATTTTTTGCTGCAGCAAATCTGGAATGCTAATGGAGGCTTAGAAAAGCCCTGGAAGAGGTAAAATACTGCTTTGGTTTTTGAATGAGAGAGAATATGACTTGTAATTGGCCTGGGTCTTTGAAATTTGCTTACGATCATTGTCTACTAAATACTTTTTTCCTAGCTTTGTTAGCCAGGATTTTCAGTGTCCTATGATCTGTGGCTGATGAAGGTAGTTAAGGGAAAACATTAAAATGGCAATTTGAGTCTAAACAATTGCTGCAAAAATTAACAAAATTCTAAACCATTATACAGTAAAGTCTTTGCAAACTTCCCACATTAATCTGGGGACATTATCTACTCTGCAACTTGAACTTTGAAGAGCACTGTATCTCATATAGTCTTTGGGGTATCACACTTCTGTAAAAATATGAGGGATATTTATTAAGTACAGCATGCAAAATGAAACTACATATGAAGTCAGAATAACCAAGCAAAAATAATTTCTTTGATGCAATTTCTTTGACACAGTTGTATTATATGTCAGCTAAATATCAAGTGTTGAATGTGACTGAGGTTTGCATAATACAGAGAGAACCAATAAAACCTCGTTTTTTCCCTTTGTTTTTAGTACTGTATGTAATCCCTAGAAAACATGCCAACAGCTAATGCGGAAAACAAAAGCATGATGTAGACTTATGTACTTGTCTCTACTTTGAAACAAAACAAATTCTCAGTTCTGTTAGGGTTAAAGGTTGGTGGTCTCATTTGAGTCTACAGTGGACAGTTATCTGCATGACAGGGCTGCTATGCCTTTTGGCACAGTTCCGTGTGATTGACAGTATTTGCTCAGGAGAGGCCCAAGGCTGGATGATGAAGTAACTTCCATTATAGAATACAGACAAGGTCAGCTTCATGCAGAGAGTAGCAACAAGGAGTCCTGGTCCCCAAAGCCTTTGTCCTACTGGATGTACGCTTTTATATTTTGCTGGTACGCTTTAATGAAAAAAGTGTTTTTCAGCTGTTAACTGCTATGTGCATGAAGGTTATCAAAACTGTGGAAAAAACTACATCCTATGTATAAGTTAAAAAACAACTGTGCTTATCTACTGCATCTAAAATAATCTAAGGCTGTCACAGATGTTTTTGCAATGCTTTAGATGGAATGATTGATTTTAGAGAAGCTGTTTAGACTGTGTCTCTCAGGAAAGCTGTCCATAGAGCAGTAACTAATAATAACACTTGTGTTTTAAGAGTTATGCCCAGATTTGAGAGGCCCACCTGCAGAGCCTCTCAAGCTCACCTACAGAAAGGGGATTGCTTAGAGCTGGAAAGGAGAATTTGACATTGCTGTCTGAGCTGAATTTTTTCATGAAAATCAGAGTTACAGTAAAGCAAACCACACAGTAAAGCAAGTCATTCAAACCCAACGAACTTAGAAAATTCAGTATGAAGCTAGAGTTAAGAATGTTAACAGGAGCAATTCAAGTACTGCAAGAGATGTTCTTATGCTATAGCCTGTTTTTGACTACCCAACAGTCCACATGACAAAGACATTTAATAACCTGAAATTCAGCTTATGCAAATGGGCAAGTAACAGTTCTCAATCCTTGCTTTAACCTTAGAACTTTCCTATCTTTGCTCTCCATGAGCTTATCAAAGACCAAAAATTCTACTAAGACAAAGAAGCAGCTGACAGTTAACAGAAAAGCTCATGGAAGACAGCTTTTGCAACATGCCCTTTAAGAAAATTCTGAAGAAACTTCTGTTTAGTAGCAAGTAACGAGTTTGCTTCTCTTGCTTGGAAAAAACAAGGCTAATATGTGGGAATTCTTAAGGAGCCAAGGCCATGTAGTGAGCGATCCCGATACCCTGAGCCTTATATTCTTGGCAGGCATAAGCAAGGTCAATTGTCTTGTTAGGCCTCTGTAATTTTCCACTGAAAACGTGCAGAGAATGATCTCTGCCAAGGTTATAGTTTCCCACTGTATTTTTAGAGTAAGGTGTTTAATCGCAATTATAACAAGTTATAAACATTAGCTTTGTAAATGACAGTAACCTCTAGACTAACCAATTAGAGCTCAGTATCCAAGGCTGTTACATAAGAAACCTAAGGGTGTAAGGGTATAAAAGGAGCACTGTATCTGAATGAACTTTGTCAATCGCTTGATCACATTGATCGTCTCCGCGTTGTCCATGACTCCTGCGTCGACACTAATATACACACAAAGACCGATAAAAATCCAGACTCTGCTTCACAACAACATAAGCCTGGGGACTGCTCCTCACCATCCCATGCTTTTTGCAATCTAGCCCAGTTGACTGGGACTTTTTGAGTTATTAATTATAATCTATTTTCTTCTTGGTCAAAGTCTGCTCCCAAGGTCACCAGAGAACATTGACAAATATTCCACACTGTGTATTTAGTACTCCACCTAATTCCTTTCTCTCCCCCACTGTATGCAAAGCCATCTTTCATTTGCATGCTGCCAGACAGTACATCTTGAAGGGTGAAAACAAAAGGTACAGTAGATAATGTATCAAATTCTTTAAAATCACACACAACAAAAAAAAACCCAAACTACTAAACAAGTACATGCTTAAGAAAGAATGCACCTTGCTAGAGCCTCATGATGCCACTGACAGATTATTCCCATTATATATGTCTATTTACTTTGTTAATCAATTAAAACACTGAAGTTAACATATGCCATATTAAGTGGTGCATATGCTACAAAACAGTTTGTTAAAAAGAAAAAAAAAAGCAGAAATACTTTTTGTGAACTTCTGTTTCCATCTGATGTTTTAAAACAGTCTTGAAAAATTATCATTTTCTAGCCCCAACACAAAAGCAATTCTCCCAGGCAGTTTAAGTTAATGAAGGAGACCTTAGGGGAGAAGAGAAACAAATGAAAATGCCCCCTTCTTTGGCATGAGATTGTGCTTCAAGTGCAGCAGAAAGGTCTTAGATGTTTAGGGTTAAGCAAAAGACAAATTGGCTCAGAAATTAAACATCTCAGTTTTGGGCAATAAGATCTGGCTGCAAAAATCTAACAATAGACTCATTTCTGCAGTTCCTATGTGACACTATTCCCGGCAAGACCGGACATCTAAGGAAAAATCCATTGCTAGGCTACGGTGCCACATATTATCATATAATATCCTACACCATTGTCATGTTAAGGCGGTTGTCACACAGATGGAAACAAGGGAAAAGAGAGGTTTATTTTGTTTGCTTGAAAAGAAGTGGTTAAAGGGGAGGGCGGAAGACATTAGAGAACATTGGGTTTTGGATTCAGGCTTCCAGGCATTTCCACATGGGACTGACAAGCAAATTGTACACTAACACTTGCCCATCAAACCTGTGCATCCAAAGAACGGGTGAACATGTACAAACCTACCCTTCTCAAGGGTCATTCCTGACTGCTTTAAAATATTCATATACCAATCCCACCAGTTTCTGGACAACATCACCTATTTAGTAAAAACCTACATGCTGGTCTTAGACTAGATCAAGGTACCAAAACAAAACAAAAAAAAGATAAGCAGCATTTTAAGACTAAATCATAGAATCATAGAATAGTTAGGGTTGGAAAGGACCTCAAGATCATCTAGTTCCAACTCCCCTGCCATGGGCAGGGACACCTCATATTAACCTGCATCACCCACGGCTTCATCCAACCTGGTCCTGAACACTGTCAGGGATGGAGCACTCACAGCCTCCCTGGGCAACCCATTCCAGTACCTCACCACCCTTACAGTAAAGAATTTCTTCCTTATATCCAGTCTAAACCTCTGCTGTTTAAGTTTCAACCCGTTACCCCTTGTCCTATCACTACAGTCCCTAATGAATATTCCCTCACCAGCATCACTGTAGGCCCCCTTCAGATACTGGAAGGCTGCTATGAGGTCTCCACGCAGCCTTCTCTTCTCCAGGCTGAACAGCCCCAACTTTCTCAGCCTGTCTTCATATGGGAGGTGCTCCAGTCCCCTGATCATCCTCGTGGCCCTCCTCTGGACTTTTTCAAACCGTTCCATGTCCTTTTTATGTTGAGGACACCAGAACTACACACAGTACTCCAAGTGAGGTCTCACGAGAGCAGAGTAGAGGGGCAGGATCACCTCCTTTGACCTGCTGGTCATGTTCCTTTTGATGCAGCCCAGGATACAGTTGGCTTTCTGAGCTGGAAGCGCACACTGCTGGCTCATGTTCATTTTCTCATTGACTAACACCCCCAAGTCCTTCTCCACAGGACTACCATGAATTTCCTTTTTGCCCAACCTGTAGCTGTGCCTGGGATTGCTCCAACCGAGGTGTAGGACCATGCACTTGGCATGGTTAAACTTCATGAGGTTGGCAGCAGCCCACCTCACAAGTGTGTCAAGGTCCCTCTGAATGGCATTCCTTCCCTCTAGTGTATCAACTGAACCACACAGCTTGGTGTCATCGGCAAACTTGCTGAGGGCACACTCAATTCCGTTGTCCATGTCAGCAACAAAGATATTAAACAAGACCAGTCCCAACACCAATCCCTGAGGGACACCACTCGTTACTGATCTCCAACCGGACATTGAACCATTGACCACAACTCTTTGAGTGCGACCATTCAGCCAGTTCTTTATCCACTGAGTGGTCCACGTATCAAATTGATGACACTCCAATTTAGAGACAAGGATGTCATGGGGGACAGTGTCGAACGCTTTGTGCAAGTCCAGGTAGATGATGTCAACTGCTCCACCCCTGTCCATCATCTCTGTAGCCCCGTCATAGAAAGCCACCAAATTGGTCAGGCAGGATCTTCCCCTAGTAAAGCCCTACTGGCTGCCACCAAGAACCTTGCTCTTTTTCATGTGTCCTAGCATGCCTTCCAAGAGAATCTGCTCCCAGCTTTTGCCAGGCACAGAGGTGAGACTGCCTGGTCTGTAATTCCCCGGGTCATCCATTTTCCCCTTCTTGAAAATGGGGGTTATATTTCCCTTTTTCCAGTCATCAGGAACTGCACCTGACTGCCATGATTTTTCAAATATGATGGCCAGTGGCTTTGCAACTTCATTCGCCAGCTCCTTCAGGACCTGCGGATGGATTTCATCAGGACCCATGGACTTGTGTACATTCAGGTTCTTAAGATGGTCTCGAACCAGATCCTCATGTACAGTGGGACCAAGGTCTAGTTTTTCACAGTCCCTGTGTCCGCCTTCCAAGACTCGGGTGCTGCAGTCAGAGCCTTTGCCAGTGAAGACCGTGGCAAAGAAGCCATTCAGGAACACAGCCTTCTCCAAGTCTTGTGTAGCCAGTTCTCCTGAAAGCTTCCAGAGGGGGCCTACATTGTCCTTAGTCAGTTTTTAGCCGCTACATACCTATAAAATCCCTTCCTATTATCTTTAACATCTCTTGCCAAGTTTAGCTCCAATTGGGCCTTAGCTTTCCTAACTTTGTCCCTAACTACGCAGACAACATCTCTGTATTCATCCCAGGCCACCTGTCATTGCTTCCACCTTTCATAAGCCTCTTTTTTCCTGTGAATTTTTCTCAGCAGCTCCTTCTCCATCCAAGGAGGTCTCCTGGCCCTCCTGCTGCACTTCCTTCTAGTCGGGATGCAACATTCCTGAGCTTATAGGAGGTGATCCTTGAATATTAACCAAGAGTCTTGGGCCCCCCTTCCCTCTAGGGCTATATCCCATGGAACCTTGCTAAGCAGGTTCCTGAAGAGCCCAAAGTCTGCCCTCATGAAGCCCAGGGCAGTGAGCTTGCTGCACGCTCTTCTCACTGTCTTGAGGACCTCAAATTCGACCATCTCGTGATCACTGCATCCAAGACTTCCCTGGAGCATCACATTTCCAACGAGCCCTTCCCTGTTGGTGAGCACGAGGTCAAGCAGGGCACCTCTCCTTGTCAGCTCCTCTATTGCTTGCAGAAGGAAGTTGTCTTCCACACAATCGAGAAACCTCCTGGATTGCTTGTGCCGGGCCGCACCGTTGCCCCAACAGATGTCAGGGTGGTTGAAGTCCCCCATGAGAGCAACGGCTTGCGAGTGTGAGACTTTTCTTATTTGTCTGTAGAGTTCTTCATCCACAGAGTCCTCTTGATCAGGCGGTCTGTAACATATCTCCACAGTAATGTGTCCCATCACCGATTTCCCCCTAACCCTGACCCACAGACTTTCTGTTAACTGATCAATTGTCCCCAGACAGAGTTCCATACTCTCCAGCCTATCCCTAACATAAAGGGCAACTCCCCCTCCCCTCCTACCAGGCCTGTCTTTTCTAAAAATCCTGTAACCTTCCATTCCAACACTCCAGTCAAAGGAGCCATCCCACCAAGTTTCTGTGATGCCTATTATAACATAGCCCTGTAGATGTGCCCACATCTCTAATTCCTTTTGTTTATTCCCCATGCTACGGGCATTTGTATAGAGGCATCTGATCCGAGCTCCAAATGAAGCCGGCTCATTGGCTGGAGCGGCTAGGATATCACTACATTGCTCAGAGTATTTATTATAGGTGCTGGCAACTGACTGTGTTGGGATGGAATGATGCTCCCCTCCCCCAACACATCTAGTTTAAAGCATCCTTGACAAGTCTGGCAAGCCTCCCAGCAAAACCACTCTTCCCTTTCTTTATCAGAGCAGCTCCACCAGCCCCCAGTAGGCCTGGCCTACAAATGTGGGCCCCATGTTCAAGACACTCAAACCCTTGACTATGACTCCACCCTTTTAACCATTTATTAACCTGTCCAATCCTCCTTGCCTTTGGAAGGTCCTCCCCTGTGTCTTGGAGAATTGTCAACAAGACTATCTGAGCTCCAGAGCCCCTGACCACCTCTCCCAGAGCTCTGTAGTCCTTTTTTATACTCCTCAGGCTACTACTGTCTATACCCCTAGCACCCACATGTATTACTAGAAGCGGGTAACAGTCCGTGGGACTTACTAGAGCAGGCAGCCTCTCCGCAACATCCCTGATCCATGCCCCAGGTAGGCAACACACCTCCCTTGTGACCTGGTCAGGCTGACAGATGAGCGCTTCTGTCCCTTTCAAGGCAGAGTCCCCTACTACTACAACCTGCTGCTTTTTCCTGGTGGTACCAATAGAGATCTTCTTTAGCAGTGCACCAGCCGGCTGTTTCTGGTGCAAGTGCATTTCCTCATCAGCCTCCTGCAGGACAGCAAAGCGGTTCTGGGTGGGTACAGCAGATTTAGGAGAAAGCCCATTGCTTTTAATTGCTCTCTTCCTCCTTTTGTTGTTTTTTTTGTTACTAATTCCCAGCTTCCCTGGTCAACAGCTTCCTTCTTTCCTCCATGAGTTAGAGGGGAAGCTTGAGGCCCCTGCGCTGTTTGAGCCACGAGCAAGCAGTCCTGCTTCCTCTCAGCTTCCCTGACATCTTGTAGCTTACTGACTGCATCCCATAGTTCAGCCACCTGCTGGAGGAGGACCTCCACCAGCGAGCAGTGATAGCAGCCCTGCCCATTCTGCACCTTTCCCTCAGCAGACCAGTGAAGGCACTTTCCACACTCTGAGCTCTGCTCTGCAGCCTCCCCTCTCATCGGCTCTGTCTGGGTGCCTACGCTGGCCACCACTGGGGCAGCCAAGTCAGAGCTCCCAGACCGGACCCTGGGCATACGGCGAGTGCTCACCATCCCGCTCGCCTGCCTGTGCAAACTGCCTCGACCCGCTCTGTTTCCCTGCTCATGCTCCCTGGGTAGGTTTTTAACCACTCACAGTTGGTGCCACTCCTCCTGTCTCCGCCCCCGGTGAGTCAGCTCCTCACGGGAGCTGAGCTCTTGGGCAAGTCCTGTCAGGGATTTGAGGCTCCCTCCTCAGTGGCTCTTGTCGCTCTGAGGTGAGGCTCCTGGACGCTGATCTCCCCCCACTCCGCTCCGGTGTTAGAGGCGTCCTCTCTCAAGCTACTCCCCTCAGCAAGTGACTGAGAATGGCCGCTGATGGCCGGTTTGAATGTTCTAGTCTGGTTAAACAGCACTCTTGAAGTTCCCCAGGCTTCACACATCATCCTGATGAGGGCATGTCATATTCTGATACTGGCAAGCGTGGTTTAGACAGGTACAATTAAATCACATTACAGCATTGAACTTCAAAAATTTGCATCTTGCTTGTACAGTGAGTCAGAATGGCTGGTGATAAACTTTGTAAGCTGATCACAAAAATAAAAGAGGGGAAGGGTGGCTTATTATGTAAGACAAAAATAAATGTAGATGGGAGATAGAGAGACCTAGATCGCTTTCTACTCCCCTGTGTAGACTTGCACACAACCAAAGAAACAACAATGTGGAGAAAGAGAGGCAGCAGAAGCAGATTTAGCTGCCCTGATGATTCAGCTGCTCGCCACTTGCCAGCACACCCATTTCAATTTGAATTTCCAGGCTGTCACAGACCACTAGGCTCATAGGCTGTTTCTTTCATTGGTGGAGACAGTTCCTGTGACAGGATAAACCCAAACTCAAAACACCTGTGGAGCACATAGACATGCTGACCAGACCAAATTTGGAGTTTTAATGTACAGCAGGCACCAGCAGACTCAATTAAGGTATGCTGCTAAGCTAAATTTGCCCTGCCTCCCCTTGGCAGCAGGAAGTTTTTCCTTTCACAAATTTCCTCTGTTGGAAAGCAGCACAAAAACCCTTTCAAAGACCCCTGGATGCCAGGCAGATGAAATCACTGAAGAGAGCTGCAAGGGATTCATATCAGTGCTATTAGCTTCAGCAGTAATCCAAGATACCCAATGATAAAATCAGTTATTCTGATAAGTAGAAGAAGTAGAGACAAATGTGTGTGATGCCTCCTCTTCCTTGCATTCCACCAATAGTCCTCAAAGTACCACTAGAAAGAAGAGCAAGCTAAGGCATCAAGATCAGCACAGGGATGTTAGCTAAGGATGCACCTGGAGTATGGTAGCAAGAACCATGCACCAGCACTGTCCAGATGAGAGCTTTGCATCCTACTATGTAGCATATAATTTTGCTCTGATGGATTTTGCTGTAACTAGCAATAGCCTAGTGCAGTTAAAAACAGAACTGAATGCTCTGGCCAAAACTGATGTCAGATATTCCTGTATCTTTGTTTCACATCTCCAATGGACTCTTTCTGTTACAAAATCTGCTGGAAATATTTCCTGGCAGCTTAAGGATCTGTAGTTATTGGGAAACAAGACATAGTCTACTGTGTTAGAGGGAAGTGCTAACAAGACTGGACTTCTTTTTCAAGAACCCTTAACCTAAACACTTACAACTGCTCCAAGAAGCCTGAATAATCTCCAAGTGAATTAAAGCAATTCAGCTTGTAGAGCAAGTTCATTTGAAACAGTCAATGTTTCTTCAGTCTGCAAAAATTACATATTGCTAATTCTTTAAAAAAGTCAATATGCAATAATGCCCAGGTTTTTTTCAAACTGATACAATATCTCATCAGCTTAGCAATATAACAAAAAAAGTTGTTTTCCAAATCATAGGAATTTTCACCACTGGCATAAGTGAGAGAAGAAAATAGATACTAGAGAATATTAAAGGCTGTGTTAGGAGAGGACAGGAGCATTCCAACAACACAGGTCATCTGATTCCTATGATAGAAGACCTCACTAGCCCAAAATTTTAACAGTGGGAACTAACTCACTTCTTGGTTGAGGTTATTTCTGGGAAGATTTTTCTGGTTTTGATGTTTAAAGGTTCCCTTGAACTTACATTCTTTGACCCCTGCATTTTTGTTCTCTGTATCATTTTCCCAGCTCTCCTTCCTGGAATCAACAGGAGTTCACCAAAGCTGTTGATGGCCAAGACTCCCCTCCACACAACTGTCTACCAGATTCAATTACCAACTGTTAATGGAGAATTCCTTTCCCAAATAATGCATCTATGTGAAAGAGAAGTTGGGGCAGAGGAAAGAGGAGAAAAAAAAAACAACCCAACCATAAAGCTCTATATATTTCAAGAACACAACACCTTGATGGTGGCAGCATCTGTGGCTTAAGACTTTAGCAACTAGTTACTCAAAGGTTCACAGCTTTTACCAAAACATCCCCTCATTTAACAACGTTAATAAAACACAATGGAGAGTCCTGGGTTTAGCAGTAGCAGCCAATTTTTCTCTTTCATAGTAGCTGGTGCAGTGCTGTGGTTTTGACTTTCAGCCTGGGAACAGAGCTGATAACACCGATGTTTTTAGTTGTTGTTAAGTAATGTTTACTCTGACCAAGAACTTTGTGAGTCTCACGCTCTGCCAGGGAGGAAGGGAGGCCAGGAGGAAACAGAGACAGGACACCTGCCCAAACTAACCAAAGAGGTATTCCATACCACAGCATGTCATGCCTGGGGAGGTAGCTGGGGTTACCCGGAAGGGCTTGCCCTCTTCGGGGTCAGGCTCGTTTCAGCGGGTGGTATCTTTTTCTCTTCCCCTGTTATTTCTCTTATAATTATTAGTATTGGTGGTAGCAGCAGTGGTTTGTGTTATACCTTAGTTACTGGACTGTTCTTATCTCAGCCTGTGGGAGTTACATTCTTTCGATTCTCCTCCCCATCCCTCCGGGAGTGGGTAGTTGATGGGGAGGAAGGAAAGAAAGAAGTGGGGTGTGAGAGAGACTGTGTGGTTGGGTTTAAACCACAACAGAGAGAAACAAAATTCTTGGTCTTATAGTTTTTTTTTTTCTTTCTAAAGTTTTAGTGAAAACACATTTCAGTCCCAGCACCCAAATTCTTTAAAAAAATAAAAAACGCAGTTTTGTGGTTCAAGCCTCAGACACTGGTTGTTTGATGGCAGTCAGAGGTCAACTCATTTTAAACTACTTGATCTTGTCATTTTACTTGACCATTTTTGCCTTAATTGCAGATCACATCGGCTGTAGCATAGAATTCTATAAATACTTGAACAATCTGTTCAATAGATGATAAAGCTAAGCAATTTAAAAAATAAGTTGAGCTATGTCACCTTCTTGTCAACTAAGCTACTAATTTAACTATATGTAGAACTTATATAATGAACTGCTATGCTGAGCACTGAGTAGAATTTCTAGTTATTCGCTTTCAGTGCTCATTAAGGTGAGAGATGACAGGACTGGCCACGTGTTCCTCTACAGCTGGATATCACTGAGCTTATAACTAACCTGGCTAGAACAGAATTAAAAACACTCATCAGCATTTAAGGAATGGAGTATTTCAGCAGTTAGTCCTGCTTGCCCAAGACTCCATGTTTTACTGTTACTACTGTGGATGATAGTAGAGTTTTAATTATTATAGCTATTTGCGTAATGCAGTTGCTAAAAATTGTTTCCTGCCCCAGATTCTGTCCAGGCCATGATCTTTTAAAATCACTTCACTGACCTCCTCACCCTCATTCTTAAACGCCAGACTTTGTCAGCCACTTCTACCTCCTATGCCACATCCTCATTGCAAAGGCTAGGAAAGGCTTTTTTGAAGAAGCCAGGCTATCTTCAGCTGCCCTTTCCCATCTGCCCTCTCTCATGAGCCATCAGAAAAGAGGTTTCTTTTCAAAGGCTGAATTCCCCTTGGTGATGCAAATGGACCCCAAGGAAGCATGTTGACTCTCCAAGTCCAAGAACCCTGGAAGCCAGCCTGCAACAGTTAGCAGGTAGCTGAAACAGCAGTTTGCTAACAGTTCAGCCCTCTGCTTCAAAAGACTTTCTTTTCTCAGGATCCTTTCCTGGAAACACCTGCTGTAGCAGGTAACTAATACAAAAAAAAACAAACTTTCCCATTTGCAAAAATGCTGTTGTAGACATCACAGAGAGAAGAATATCACATCATTATGAAACACACAGAAATATATGATGTCAACTATATTTCCTGTATCATTCACTGGGTGGTTCTATGGAAAATGGTAGTTTCAGAATTTAAAGCAAACAAGTATTTCCAGAATACTGTCTCCAGTAGATTTATGTCTTGGAGTCTTAAATATGAAATCTATGGAGATGCAAGGTCCATCCAGGGCTTTTTCACTGCTGGTACATTTAGAAGGTCTCCCTACAGTGCAAAGGCTCCGCTGTCTAATAAGATATGAACACCATGCACAATTTTTCTCTCAGGTGACGACTATTAGACTCTACCTGTCTGATTGCCTGGAGCTCACAGGAGATGAGTACCCTAAAACCAACATCCATCTCTTCAGTTTTGAACCCTAGTTCCAGAGAAAATTTTGCATGGGAGGAACCCCTAAAACTAGTCTGTGTGACTGCGTGGGGTTTTTTTCCCCTTAGGAAACTAGGCTTAAAGACTAGCAGGTGTAATTTAGTTTGATTATACTGCAAAAAGAAAAGTCTTGATGTACAAATGTATTATCTGATAGAAGTCATTGTACTGTTCTGGAGAACTGTCGTTGCTGAGCTCTGTTTGCTCAAGGAAATGACATGGCTTAAGTTTTGATGTATACCTCTTCTTTAAGGCATGTCATAGCTGAAAGAATTCTAAGTGTTAAAAGGTACTTCTCACATGGATTTTATTATTATATCAGAGCTGAGGAACCTTTTACTTGCTGAGAGCAAAATAGACTTCCCAAAGCATTTATCAAGCACACTAACACATATCCTAATTCTAACCCATACTAACATGGAAAGAGGAGTATGACAACATAGGACACAAGAAACAAAAGCAGGGTCTATAGCAGGCCCAAAGGCTTCAATTTGCCTAATGCTAAAATAAAATAACAATAAAAAAATTCAGCCTTCCCTGGCCTGGGTCCCACAGATTTTCCTCTCAAAGGATTGTGCATCAATGCCCATCCTAAGTAAGACCTTGCAAGCAGGGTTTTATATTGCAGGAGTGACAACATGAAGAAAAACTGCAGGAGTTAAAGCACACAGGTTTAGAATTCTGACTGATATGTTTCCATCTATTAAGTCAGTGCAAATTATGGACCAGGACATTTTAAAGAGTCTAAGCTCAAAACAGTTGCTGTCTAAGAATTAGCATTTTAGGGACTTAGCCATCTTTTTTCACCCTTTGAAAAGCTTGAAAAAAAAAAACATGCTAATATAAGAACAACTTTCTGGTTTGTGTTTAAGTTCTAAAAATGTAGTCTTCTACCTAAGTCACAGGCACGGATTTTTCTATTAGGGGCAGCCAGGAGCTCCCCTTCAGTTTCAACCTTTCATGTGAAAAGATTCTTTTGCCCTTACATTTGAGAAATTCTTATGAACCTCTCGTTTCCATCCAGCTTTCAAAGTATGACATGAAGAAATTGCTGGAGCTAAGGAAGTTCTTACACTATTGCTTTAATGCAGAGTGAAAGAAATGGCTGCAGCTTAACCTTAACTCATTCCCTCCCACAAATACCATTTCCTTTCTGCCCTCAGAGTGTCTGCTGGGTTTTCACAGGATTCCCAATGACTGACTGAAAATTAATGTTTTAAAAGGGCAGCTCACCCAGCAGCCAATGCAGCACTAGTGCAACCATGTCCTGCAGGGGACCAAAGCCTTCATTTAACAGGACTTCCTTCACACATCCTCCACCTCTGTGTCCCCACACAGCAGAAAAGTTTCTTCCAGTGTTAGGATGCACACACAGCCCAGAGAGCATGAGCTTGCATACACAATCTGGTCTGGGTCCCTCAGCTCAGTGCAGAGCTGCAACAGTCTACCCTTTCCAAGACAAAAACCTTTTCCTGCTGCCAGTAACTTAAAAAGTCATGTCATTCAAATAGTTTAAATGTGTCCTGAGGAATCAGAGTCAAATCACATGCCTGATGAGAGCTGTTAAGGCTGCACAAAACAGATTTTTTCATTCCTTGTATCTAAAAAAAAAAAAAAGAAGAAAATACCAGAAAATTACGTTAAGACTATTGAGAGATTATTATTTATTTTATAAAAGTTAAGCACTCACAAAGTAGGGAATACTAAAATTAGGTAGCCCATACAATTGCAAATCTGCTTTCTACTTCAGTGTAGCATAAGCAGTTTTCAATTATATTATGACTTTTCTCCACATAAGCCCTGCTCATGAAAGAGTACATGGGGAATGTGGAGCACCACAGCTCAAGAAAAGAGGCAGCTTTTCCAAGAATGCCTTTTCAGCTTTCCATTTGGGTTTCTGCCTCTGATGCATTTGCTGCAAGGAATGTCGGATTGTTTTGACATCTATTACTACAGTATACACGTGCCTCAAAGTTACTGATGATATCGCTCCATGGGGAGATGAGCAATGTTATTTGTCCAGTTTTTCAAGTAGCAGAGTCCCCAGGTAAGTCTAGGTCACAAGTTAAATCCTCTTGTCTCCTGGCTCTAGCTTCCAGGTCGCATGTGGGATTACTGCTTGGTTGACCTTAGCCGCCCCTTTAAGAGTTTAGGAAGTTTGCTATTCTGGCCCTATACATCCCATGCTGAGCAGCCGTATCTGTGATTGATTTTTCTTACATACTATTTATTCTCATGTTTTAGCCATGTCTTTTCTTGCAGTAAAAGGTGTTATTGTTAACTTTCAACTGCTAGAGCTACTAAGGGAAGGGACTTGCAGATAATTACCAGATATTGTGCCTTAGTTTATTTCTAGAAAACAGCTAATCCTGAAATCACATATGTGCCAGCCAACACCAACAAAGTGTGGTTTAAAAGAGTTGCTTAAAACTAAAAATAAAGAGTTCGAATGTGAAACTGCAATGGCCTTAACAAGAGCCTGTTATGTGCTCAAAGTCCTACAAGCTCTTTAGTTAAAACAGTTCTAAGGGTAAGTTATTTACAGGAAGGCAATGCAAAGTAACATAATCTTATTGTCTCCTACATTCTTCTTACTTCCTTTATCTCACTTTTTCAAAATGATAATCCGTCCTGCAGAAGATACTCTTTTTCTACCTTTTCATATGACTTTAATCTCTATTACAGCTTCAACTCCGAATTTGCAAAGAAGGAAGGAACAGTATGTGAAAGTTGCAGTAAGAGAAGCAATTTATGTGCAATGAATATTAGCTTTCTACATTTTCAGTGAGTGTGATAAGAAGTAGACACCCATGTACTGTATGCACAGAATGAAACCTTTCCTTAGCAAACAGAAACTGAAATGTTTGCCCAAAGGATCAAAGATTCACACTGAAAAAGACTAATATTAGAGGGCAAGATAACCAATTATGTTTCCAGGTCATGTGCAGAACTAAGTATTACATTTAACTCAGGTACAAATTTCATCCTTTGCCCCCTATAAACTACTGCAGCAACACAGACTGAATATTGAAGAGAGGAATGATTTCTAACAAGATTTGTGTGTGAAAGCATAGGTAAATTCAGATACAATCCATCAACTAGGAATTTGTCATCAATATAGGAATCACGTTTCTAATGTTTTACCATTTCTTTGTATGCTTAAATGCAAGTAAGAGAAAGGCAAATTATGAACCTTAACAGTGTTTTCACACTACTCAGCCTGTCCTATTTAAGTTAGAAAAACCCCTTGAAGAATAAATTACTAATCAAAGTCAGGTCTGGCTTTTGCAACTTCATCCTATACATAGTAAACTGAAAGGCAAAGTACCATAATGTCTTAAAATACCACCACAGATTGTTTTTATTCCTTCCAGGATTTTCAGGCTCATCCTATCATCTATGCCCACTAAATACATCCAGTGAACAGTTCTGTAATAAATATGGTAACATCTGGAAGCCTACAACATTCAGCACTCTTTAGTTAACATTTAAAAGTGCAGGCTGTGTAAAATTCAGGTGGAAGAGCGCTGAACCATTACTGAAGATATCTCTATTAATGAAACACAGAGAACTGTGTGGACACTGACAAATTTCCAGCGTATTGTTATGGTTGTTATGATAACTATAATTTCTCATTTAATTTCACTCTTCAGAGTAGATCTATCCCATTCTCTTGGTTACCCATTCTTTCCCCACCCCCTCTTTTCTTCTTTTCAAAAAAGGTAAGCAGGCCCACAGCTGGCCTAACATATGCATAATGTCCCCTCTCTAATAATGCCCCTTACATTAGTGCCAGTCAGCCTTTCCTAAAGCACTGAAGTAATTCTGCAATGCCCTTACTGCTGTGGAAACTGCTGAGCAAAATCCTTGCACAATGGGTCTCCCTGGTATTCTTTAACCCTGTTTGTGATGATAAAGTCTCATAAATCTAGATAAACCTTTAATTATACCTTAGGAGCACTCCAATATTATAACTATGAAGTAGTAATAAAGAATACGCCTACAATTAGCTCAAGTAAGTCTACACTTTATTGAATATGGGGAGTTGCTTCTAGGGTTAAACTAGAGTTGCATCATGAGTTCTTGTCACTATTTTTGATTTTCCTTCAGAAGCCGAAATTTTATAGGTTATGTATGTACAAAGCATGCAACACCTGCATTTCTTTTTTTCAGGAAGTATTAATCTCCTCCTTTTTCCTTTTCTCTGGAAAATTTAGATTTCTTAATACTGGAAAACCATTTTGCTTCTGCAAGAACTGAAGACATATGTATATTTCTGCTATGAACGGTTCTTTCAAGTAGCAGTTCCTTTTTAACCCATCCCTGCTTGAAAATTAGCAAACATAGACCTCTAATTGTTTTTTTGGGGTTCTGGGGATACTGTCAGAAAATTAGGCGATGTGTGAGTGAAGGCTATGGCTTTTTTTAAAAAAGTCAGATATATTTGCCTGTTTCCTGCTAGTGCATACAAGTTACTTATATTTTAAGCCAAAGCACACATTTAAACTTGTGTGAATAATGCTGAACGAATAGTAAAGCTATTTACTTCACTAATTAAATCATCTTCAAAAAAATGGTCTAGGTAGTAACTGACACCATTAACAAGGGCATTTTGCACAATTTTGATGTTTTCTCGATTACATCAGTAGTCTTTTATACAGAAGCAGTATTTGATGAAGTGGTTTTAGCAACATGAATGAATGCACGACCCTAGTTTATCTCAGTATTTTCATAAAGAAGCCATCTTAGCTGTCAAGGAAGCCCAGGCAAGAGTGAAAATGACCTTCACTCACAGCTAAGCAAAAGGTCAACTGAAAAGAATAGTGAGAAACATTTGTAGTTCTGATCCTTTGGGTTAGCCAGTGATGTTCCAAATAATGTATTGTACTGAACTTTAACACATCAATATTACAGGAACATTAGGTTTAAGCCCCAAATTATTTTCACTTTTCTTTTTATTTACTTTCAGCAAGAAATGATGGCTTTCCTATTAATATAAGGAAATTGCTGAAAAGATCATGTGAATGGGGACTATATTTAAGATAGGTGCATGTCTAGATGAGAGACTTTTCTTGAAATAGTAAGAGAGACGGCCAAACTACTTCTATTGGCAACAGCCACACAAATTATTTCAACCTTTTTTCAAATGTGACTCCTAAACTTTTCTATTTTTAACCTGGAAGAAGTAATAAAACTGTCAAAATGTTTACTTATAATGCTTATCACCTGAGGTCTCAGACTGCTCTGTCAATATCCTATTAATTGCATTATAAATTTTATAGAGCTCTAAAGTATAAAAATTCCCATTTTACAGATGGGGAAATGGGAATATTAAGAATTCATGCACTTAGTCACACAGGAACTAGAAAGAAGAGGGCTAGAATGAAGATCTCCAATTGCCCAACAACAGAGCTCATTAGATAGACATCAAGCAAGGAAAAATATTGCATTTGTCCCTGTGATTTCAGTCTTCTAGATACGAAATAGTTTGGTACTAACACAATAACAACACATTTCCATGGATTGCTCCAGGAGGATGGCAATTTGGAGCAAGTTGCAGTTACTCTCTGGCCAAAAGCAACACAAACAGACTTTTACAAAAATAAATTGCAAAATAACAAATGGTAACAATTTTTTTTCATTGAAATATTAAAAAAAGGGCAAATAAAAGCCAGGGAGGATTATTAAAAAGCTACCCTTTCTTCATAAAAATTCAGTGTTGGTAAATGCAATAGCCTGGATTTAGTTTGCATATGTTATATTAATCCTGGTCATACTTAAAATGGAAAATTGAGGGTATAAAGAGATCACATGCAAAGCACTCTTCTTGAGATTTTTAAAATTACAAAGAAAATCCAAGAGCATTCACAGAGAAGGAAATGTGAAAGGTGATATCCAATGATTCCAATCCACTTCTGACAGATGTCACTCAGGCTTTGAATTTAATTCAGTTTTGTTTGTATCACTCATATTTTGGCAGATCTGTATGCTTCAAAGGCAGCAGGATTTATTGCATTTGTTGGATAGGCTTCCCCCCATTCACACTCTCACCATAGTCACCTCTCAGTTTGTGCAAATATTTTGCACAGAAATCTACTGCAGTCATACAAAAATCTTGAGACTGTTAAAAACAAATATGTAGCAGGTTTGAGATCTCAAAGCACCTTGCAACAATTCACAAACTATGCTTTAGAAATCACCCTAGAAATGTTTTCTCCATATATGTTTTCAAATCTTCCACACTGAAAGAGAACAGTTTCTCTGAGAAAACATTCTTTTGGCAAAACTTGAAATCAGAATTTTGTGTTTTTAAAATAAGTTGCAGCAAAATAATTCACCCCAAAATGTAAGTATTAAATGAAAAAAAAATTCCTTCAGTTGGAAAACTGTTTATACTTACTAAAACCAGAACACCCCCCTCACACACACATTATCTATCTAAATAACTGGACATAGTATCAGTAGCTAATATCCTCTCAAAGTTCTTTAGAAACTTATTTCCTTACTTGCTTTGTGATTTCACATTGTTTTTGTTCTCTCCCTAACTATAGTTCTGGGAATAGTTTATTGATTATGACTCATTGCTTGAAATTACATACAGATTTGGAAGTCTACCACATTCTCCACTTTTGACAAGTGAATTCAAGCTATATTAGAGTTTGAGAGAGCTCAAGGAACATTGTATGTCAAACTTTTGACATAGAGGCTGCTTTCTGAATCTTAACTGCCCATAAGCTGCTCCAAAATTTCAGAGTTCAGTAAAATGGAAGTGTAAAGTTCTGTTTGCTTCTTTTTATCTTACTGTATTTTTCCAACAACATTTGAGCTCACATTAGCATGTTCTTGACTCCTGGTTCTTTTTTGTTGTTGTTGCTTTCCTTTGATATATTTACTAATATATAATTTTTCCCAGGATACTTTTGAACTGATTACATCCAGCTTCATGTTGGACGAATTTCACCTCCTTACATGTTCTTACAACACTCAGTGCAAACACTGTTTGTGTGATCCAGGTTTTGGAAAGTTGTTTCCTAACCAGAGTAGGAATAAATGGATGTCTACAATTTGAAACCAGTTAACTGGGCATGTTGTTCTTTGACCTTCAGCAACCCCACAACAGAAAGATCCTCTGAAAGAGCAGGCAAGGTGGACAGGTGCTCAATTTCCTCTGTCTCCAAAGCAACGATACCAAAAGCCTATTGGTACCCTTTTGGGTCTTTGAATTACCCTCTCCTGAGGCAGTCTATGCCGAGGATGCATCGGACCTCTAAATCAGTCACAATGGGGTGCCTTTGCCATTTCCTCCCAGTCAGGCTGATTTCAGCTTCCAGTAGAGTCAGCTCTTGGGATCCTTCTGTCACCCCAGAAATACAAATGGGTTCCACCCCTTGACAGCTTGATGTCATCAGGGTACACTGTGCACTGGTATCTGCCAAAGCCTTACACTTCTCTGGAACTGATATGCCAGGCCATCTGATCCACACAGTCCAGTAAATCTGATTGTCCCCTACCTCCACCTGGCTGGAGGCAGAGCCTCTCTAATAGTGATCACAACATTTGTTCACTCATGTCTTGTTGACAGGGATTAGTCTTCTTTATCACAGGAGCTGTAGTAAAACCAGCTCTTCCACTCCATTTGGGAACCTGATCATCAGAGACTGAAGCTGCAGCTTTCATGGGATGATCATCCTTGACTTTTGTTCTCCTCTTCAATTCACACACCCATTCCTCCAAAGCTGAGTTAGGCTTTTCATCCCACTTTCTCATGTCTTCCCCATGATCCCACAGGTAAAACCATAGGGTGGCCCATGGCATGTACTTCCTATATCTTCTCTCTTGAGCAGTAGGATGCTTTTTGTTACTAGCTGAGACTTGGGCTAGTACATGTGAGGAGCTGGATAGATCAGATTGTCTCTCAATTGTTTGAACTCTTGCGACAGTTTTTCCACAGCTGAAATGATGGAAGGTGTGAGATTGTCTTTTAACTCTCCGAGTTGACAAATAAATTCATCCAGTATTGGTGGTGCTACACCATGCCAGGTTATTGATGCCAATGAATGGGCACATGGTGATGATGTACTCTGTGTATATTTTCACCACATGATTTGTGTACATTCAACTTCATCTGGATCTATGGATGCATTCCTAGCATCTTGCCTATGATAGACCATCTCTACAATGGCTGATTCCCTCAGAGACTGGCTGCCTTCCTCTAGCGTGGTCCAGTTGGCCAAACGACTCATACCATCGTTCTTGTATGGAAACCTTTCTTTCACAGCTGCCAAGAGCCACCTCCAAAGTCTGAGGGCCTTTTTCTCTTTTGCAATTGCTTTGTCAATTCCCTCTTCCCTAGCAGGTGATCCCAGCTTCTTAGCTTCCATATAGTCTAGTTCATGACCGTCGGCACCCTTGTCCCAGCATCAGAGCAACCAGGTGATGATGTGCTCCCCTGGATGACAGGTAAAATCTTTTTGCATATTCTGTAGCTTGGTTGAGGTCTAGGGTCAAGAAGTCACCTCTTCCTCTGACTCACATAATAATAGCTGTTGTTCAGACGCTGTCCTGTGTAGTAAGTGCATTGGCTCTTTATCTTTCTTCACTGTACAGGTTGTTTTTTGTGCCTCTTGTTTGCTTTTCCCCTTGCATATAGGGGCAACTAATATTGTCACTAATTGCTCCTCTGGTTTAGCTGCAGTGATTATCACTGTGGTTGGAGTGGCTGCAGCATCTTGTTATTGGGGTTTGTGCAGCCGCTGTGTTTGGGGTTTGAGTAGCATCAGCAGCTGCATGGTCTGTTGCTGTCAGGGTCTGAGTAGCTGCTGTACTAGTCACTGGGGTTGGTGTAGCTGCTGGACTGGGAGTTGGAGTAGCTCTGTTGTCTGTTGTACTCAGAGTTTGAGTAACTTCTGCACTTGTTGCTGGGGCTGGTGTGGCCGCTGTATTTGGAGTTGGAGTAGCCACATTGTCTGATGCTTTGCTATCAGATCCAGAGACATCTTTTTCCATTTGAAGGTGACAGATAACGTTGAACAGGGCTCTGTAAGCATAGGCCAAGCCCCAGCACATTACCATGATTTGTCTCTCTCTGGTACAACCAGGATGACAACACACCTCATTTAACTGTTTTACTAATTTTTCTGGATTTTGCAGTTGTTCAGCGGTGAAGTTCCAAAATACTGGAGGGGCCCACTGGCCTAGATACTTGCCCATACGATCCCACACATCTTGCCACTCATGACTGCCCAGCCTTTAAGAAGAGCTTTTGGTTTTCCTATATCATTGTCTAACCCTAGACAAGACCAAAACCTGACACGCTTAACTTTTGAGATCAGACTAAATGGTAGTGGGTAAAACACACTCTGTATGTGTGCCAGCACGGTGATCCCCATCACAATCAGAAGGCAGGTCTCAAGGGTACCCAAAGGCCACTCAAAACCCTCAGAATTCTCAAATAATGCTTCAAATAGTCTGGTGGGGGAGCTGGGAGCATAAAAGGAATGTCTTCTTCATAGGCTAACCACATGAGGAGGCATAAAAAGGATGTGCAATTGCTAAATACTTCCATTATATACCCCCAAAGTATAGAGGTGATGACCACACTGGGAACGCAAGCCAAATCAGTTTCATAATCAAGGATTCTATTGCATTACAAGTCATTACCATAAAGTACAGTGAAACAAGTACCTTAGCCCAAGCCCCCAGCCGATAAACACTAAAACAGCAAAAACCACCTGTAAGTAAGGTAAGACATGCTGAAACTCTGAGATTAAGAGCAACAACTTTGAGAGCCAATAAACCAGCATTGTGATGAGTGACTATTAATCCAAAACAATAAATACTTATCACAAACACCATTAGACACAATCTGGTCAGATCTGTCGTTATCTCAACCCTTCATGCCCCACATTGGGTGCCACAAAAAAACTGTTGTGGTTTAAGCCCAGCCAGTAACACAGCAGCTGGCTCACTCCCCCCACCCTCCTCCTCACCCCCTCCAGGAGGCATGGGGTGGAGAACTGAAAGAATGTAACTGCCATGGGTTGAGATAAGAACAGTCCTGTAACTAAGGTATAGCACAAAACCACTGCTCCTACCACCAATAATAATAATGATAAGGGAAGCAACAAGGGAAGAGAATACAACCGCTCACCACCTGCTGACTGATACCCAGCCTGACCAAGCAGCAATTTAGCCCTTCCAGGTAACTGCCGCCAGTTTATATACTGGGCATGATGTGCTGTAGTACGGAATACCTCTTTGGCTAGTTTGGGTCAGGTGTCCTGTCTCTGCTTCCTCCCGGCCTCCCCTCCTCCCTGGCAGAGCATGAGACTGAGAAAGTCCTTGGTCAGAGTGAACAGTACAGAGCAACAACTAAAAACATCAGTGTTATTAGCGCTGTTCCTAGACTGAAAGTCTGTGGCATTATTCTGTAGTAAAGGCTTTATAGAGATATATTCATAATATAAATACAGATTTATTTGTTAGCAAGTGCTTTGTGGTCTATTGAGGTGGAGAGGTGCATGGAGAGGATGTTGCTTATCCAAGAAGGATCCTTTTTTCTCTTCAGAGGCTGTCTTTGCATCTTACTCCTTCTCTGAGTCGCTTCCCAGTTTGACACCTCTATGGACAGATCCAGAGAAGTCCTACTAGCACATCATTTGTGTCATCTCACACATCATCATCGTGGTTTGTGCCACTGTCATCACATAAGTACACACATACCACACACACAGACACCACCCACGCCCCCATCCCCCCTCCACCTTCCCCCCCCCCCCCCCCACCATCCTCAACTGGAAGTGTTAAAAACCTTCTCCAGGCTCCTAGCACAGCTAATCTTCACAGTTAAACATCAATTGCAGTTGCGACAGGTAAGCTACAAGCACAAAGGTGGAACAAAACAAGGACATTTTTTGCCTTCCTTAACACTTGCATTGTAGGAAGCTCAATACCTATAGTAGACCATGTTTGCTGTTTGGAAGTAAAAACCACTATTCCTTTAAATCTGAGACACATATTGACAGGTTGTCACCTTTCAACTGCTTTTCAAACCACCAGACCAGAGGTTTCAAAGAAAGCATTTTGCATGGGTGCTAAACACACATTCCCAGTGTTCCAAATATATCTAGTGATCCTAAAGCACAGGTATTCCAGATTTTGGGCAGCCAGTTGAGACGTGCCTAATTTTTGCCCTGAACCTCTCAGATTTGTTTGGTGTCTGTGATTTGAATACAAGATCAAGATAGATTCTTGAGAAAGAACTATTAATGCAGTCTTAAAAAAGATTTTATCTATTACATTGAAAGTTAAAATTGAGAGTTAAATTAAAAGCAACAATGCCAATGATAAAAAAATATGTTGATAGAAATGTTAAATAGGACAATTTTACTGTAGGCAAGTGGTTTCCAACTTCAATTGAATTCCTAATTAAAGCCATGACTGCTATTTATTGTGCAATATGCTTATTTGGCGCTGCAGCATCTGCTGCTTGAAAGCAGCATTCACCCTCCTCTCCTGGGTTAATTTAAGTTCACCCGCCTCCCCTCAGTTCAGCACTGGCAATGGAGTCTCACAGAATGGGAATTCAGTACATTGCAGAGACTTAGCACCTATTCTAAAGCCCAAATCTTCTTTAATGAACACACTCTAAATACCAAAAAGCTTGTTTAAGAGTGACAAGGACTATACATAGAGTATCAAGGTGTTCCAGTGCATGCCATTCACTCTTATGTTTATAGGTAGCATTCACAGTTTGAAGTACTCTATGAGGAGAATTGTATGATTAAGGGAAGAAACCTCCCTTTGCAGCCTATAGTTCCCTCCCCACAAATGCAACCACCCTGAAAATAAAAGGCAGGGCAAAGTGCTTCCTTTCTCTCTCTCTTTACATTTTTAGCAGCCTCTGGCACAGTGATTTATTATCAATGTGGTTTCTCTCCCAGAGAATGCTTTTGGAGCAGTACCATAAGATCCAAGCAGGGACAGGGGATACAAGGCTGGGTGCTCCACAGACACAGGGCAGGATCTTCTCTTTTCTCTGCATTTCTTTTGGAATTTAAATGAACAGACAGAAACAATCATGGGGTAAAGCTGGGGTCACCATGGGAGACATCCATTTGCCCACAGTCACATATGGAGGAAGGAGGCCACAAAGGGGAAAGCATTGAAGACAGTGGCCCTCCTCTGCTGGTGCAGCATCCTTATCCCTTGACACATAGAAAAGCTGCTGAAGACAGCTTGGCAAAGGTGGCAGTTCCTCCAGGTAGACCCTGCAATCAAGACATGTCCAGTGCCCAGCTTAGCATAGTGCTGTCAGGCTGACTGGGTTCCTTTTCAAAGGACTGAGTGGGTAAACTTTCAAATCCATATGAGCAAACACCTCTTTTCTCCTGTGGCAAGAGACATGCAAGCGTTTTTGCACTGTCCTCAGAGAGGTATAGCCAGCAGTGTCAGCCCTACAAGCCTATGCTGAAGGAGAAGGAGGATAAGAAGCTTTGTTAAAGTCACCCATGAAGATGCTGCATAGACAGCAAATGGCAAGATAGACACACTTCCTTCAGTGCAGGTAGATGAACTGAGAAAGCATCACAAAAGTTTTTATCTGAACCAATTCACACACGTTTAAACTTCTCAGGGTTTCAGTTATCCGGAAGAGAGTACCAGCACTGAGCTGTCAACTGTTGGAGCCAGAAGAGAGCCAGGGCTCGAGGAGACTAGAAGTTAAAAATCCTACCTTTCCTCCCTCAAGTCTATGTCTTTCTCCAGGTGTTTACATAGCAGCACACAGCCCAGAAGAGCTGGGATTTCAGCCTTGTTACCTGAACAGCCATGCACCACACTTATGCTGCTGAGAAAGGCAGGGACAAGCTTTACTCTATAACAAAGATGCTGCTGAATCAAAACTCCTCCTGCATAGCCAATCTTTTGCATGTCTCTCAAGATGCTAATTCTGGTAGTGGATTTTGTTGTTTATTTGTTGTTTTAGGACTTATGTAAAGCATCTAGTTCTCCACATGACAGCCTGGAGGTCCATTTGGCTGGTGGGCTGGCTGTACTAGAGCCAACCAGGAAGCAGATCAAAAAGATGAAAACCTTTGCACAAAGAGCATGCTATTGCCAAGGACTATACAGTATGACTGAAACACTGAATAATTTTTGGTGACTGTTTCAGGGAGGGAGAGAATTATATGTTAAAACTTAAGAATTCTCTTCCAGCATATTTTAAATTGCTTCACAATACTGATTAAAATAACAGAACATTATAGCTTGCTTAACTAAACATTGTATTTCCAAATCCATTTTCAATTGTTTTCCTTCAATTTAAACATTTTGAGCAATTTTATTGCTATTCATGCCTGCTCGATTTTTTTTTTATTAGAAATTAAAATGCATATTTTTTATCTAGGTTCCCAAGTGCTGGTAGATTTAACTCTTTCAGATCTGCAGACTGAACACAGGAGAGCTACCAGCAGCACAAAAAATAGTGTCTGTCCATTAGATTAAAATATTTATACTGGAAGATACTTTTTAGCAATAATGGCAATTGAGACGAGAAAGAAATTAACAAAGGAGGTAGAAAGAAGGGAGGGGGGAGGCAGAGGGAAAAAGCTAAAATAAAGTAAAGCAAAGGGTAAAACTGACAGCTTCAAGATTAACATTCTATGTTCTTTAGTCATATCACTTCTTTACATTTTGAGGGCTTCTCTCCCTGTGACCCAATTGGTAGGAAAATAAAGAAAAAAAAAACCCAGAAGTTTTAAGAAATAAGAAAGTGAACTAATTCTGATTAAAGCAAAAGAAATATCTTTTACACTGTGAAATAACAGTGAAATGTAAATACACCCCTGTAGCAAGACAGGCACCTAGAATTCTTCTCACAGAATGAGGTAATAATTATCAATACTTAGAGACAGCCAGACTTGTCTGGAGTCAATCTGCACACCAGTTGAAAACCCCTCTTTCAGCTTGGCATCTCCCACATTTCCTTTTCCCCAGACACTCTTCACTCCTTCTCTGGAAGACTTCTCCCTGATGGCACAAACCCATGCCACCACCCTACATAAAGTGGGATTCCCCCTAGTACCTGGGTAAAAACCTTATAACTGGCCCCATCACACTTATACCTGAACATTTCTAATTTCCCTAAGTCAGCAGGGGACGTTCAGAGACCAATAAGTGCTGGTAACCACATCAAAACATTAATTAACACAACTATACTCCGACACAAATAAAACATTAATATGGTAATTTCTAGCCTATAACCACCTGGTATCTTTTCCCCAGCTATATAGAAAGTAGGATTAACAGTGCAAAGCAAGTATTATAACAAAGTCAAATTAATATCACCTTTTCCCTGTTTGATAATTCAGAATCAAACAATAAATTACAGAAGTCCTTTAGAAACTGTCCCTTATGAAATAGTTCTTCTGGATCCATGCTCAAGTAGTAAATGCCTCTCCAGCAAGTTCTCCTGGCTTCTATGTAATTCAAGGCTACTCAGTGGCAGTGTCTCAGCCTAGACAAGTGTAACCATAAAATGGTCCTGATCCACTTTCCACTTGCTGTCACTGACTTTGTATCTTCTCACCCTAGCTTTTTCTCTCTTAACACTTCTGAGATAAAGCAGTATATTATTCAAAGGTAGTTGCTATAGATCTTTTGTCAGACAAAGAACAGGAAGAGAAACACTTTGTTCCAAGGTAAAAACCAAATCAAGCCGGAAGAGTTTCCTGCAAGACTGGTACTTCATTACTACTTCAATCTTTCTTTGTTTTTTTAGTCTTGCCAGGCTCACTTGTCAAAAAACACGCATGTATATTCCTCTGCACTCCTCAGTAATTTTGGCATTGCCTTCAATGAAAGATGCATTTCATGAACGCTAACATATTATACATACATAATTTGAAAGAACTATGTGAAAAACAAGCAGCAAAAATATGAGCAATGTCAGTTAATGAAAAGCTCACATTTTCAAACTAGTGTTTGGTTAATTAAAATTGAATTAAGTGACTACAACATTAACTATGTCAACTATTTAGCATAAAAAGTTGTTAAATATATCATATTGTATGTAGGAAGATCCTTGCAATCTTTAATTGTAAGGAACAGTCATGTACTATTTAATTGCACAACTTGGTCAGATATAAAATTCAGTCACATGAATTATATTTAGTAAAATATTTTAAAACATGTTGTTTTTAAGACTGTGGAATTTAATGAAAAGTTTAATAGAACTGAAGCACATTCCCTTAATTACATAATTATTTCCATTTTCAAAGTCCAGCTAACACCATAACTGGTCTTGTTTTTGCAGTCTAAGAGATCAAGTTAAGTGCTTTGAATTCATTTACTAAGAGATTATTTTCAATTCTTTCTTGAGTCATTTTTCCACAAAATTTTTGACCAAAGTTAATTCAGTATCAGACAGCACAGAGCTCTCCAGCTATTTATGGAATGTGTGTTCTTATGATTATATGTACATAAACATATACAGAAAACTTTTTGGCAACACAGTAAGTTGATACTAACTTTATCATAATTAGCATGTTTAAAAAAGATTAGAACAAAGCCTGACAAGCTTGGATAGGTTCAAAGAGATGGGGGGTTTTAATACAATTATTGTCATTAAACTTCTGACATGGGGAAATCTGAATCCCTCTTTTTCTTTCATCCATAAAGAGATTGTTCTATTTCATCTACCACAATATCATCTTTTGTTTTTACAATTAGATGGGTCTCCTATCCTATTCACCTCCCAGCATACAAAAGCAGTTATTAACTTTTCCAAGAAGACCAAGGTTGCTATGTATAAACACCGTCACCACTCAGGGCAGGTATCAGGGTAAAGAACTTCCCAGAAATAAAAAGTCAAGTAATCCTCAATATTCATTAAGGTAATTATTTTAAAAGTGTTCTCCGCTCTGCTAATAGTATGACTCATCAATAGCCAGATTCCTGGTATTGCACACATAGCTAAAGGACAGAAGAACAGCACTTACAGCAGTGAGGAGAGCTCTAGCTGCTCTCTGAGGATCACTGAGACTCTCAGTTCAGCTCAGCTCAGCAGCATTCCTTTGCTTGGTTTCACACAATTCCACCTGTCCTCCCTCGTTATCTATCAGGAGTTTGGCTACCAATATAAAGGGAAAGTTGTCTGACTGATACAAGATGATGGAATAAGAAACATGCTTTCTATAGCCAGGACAATAAACACAATCACTTAAGTTAAATCTCTCTAAATTGGAAATTTCCAGCTTTTGTTGTTTGTGGTTATTTTTTAATACAATCAGAAGTGGTAGCAAGAGCTGTCATTCTTAGCTCTACATCCGCCACTTCAATGTAACTCATTACTAACTCATTTAAAAGCCACTTTTTATGAAGCTTTCAGCTAAACTGTAGCTAATCATCTGGGCCTGGCCCAGAAAAGGAATCAGTGATTTTAAGGAAGTGAATAAACAGCAGAGGAAAAACAGAAAGAGAGACTAAAGCTTCCCTTCAGTTATCTTTATAAAGAAATTCACAAGGAAAATGATGTCACAAGGCTCTGGCACCAGTGCCAATCATGCATCCAGCAGCCCTTACATTGAAGATCAGACATATCTAATGGATGCCCAAAGCCACACCAAAGCACAGTACAACCACAGGCACCCTGCATGCACACCCAACTCCGGACCCATTTTTTAGATGTTCTTTTGGCAGCATGGCTACTGAAATGGACACTTAAGATTATACCAAAACATGGTGTACATCTAATCAAAGCTGTCTTGCACTGAAGCTGCAGCTTGCCCATCCTCTCCTTAATCTCAGTAGGCAAGAAGCCCTGAGGCTTATTGCAGTTGCCACACTTTTAGACTCGGTCTGTCAGACGTAACCAAGTGAAGCACCTTAAGTAGCACAATTAAAGAGCCAAAATAAAGGGCTTAACTTCACTGTGTACAATTCACATGCAAGAAAAGAAATTTATGAAAAAATACAAAACAGGAAAGAAACTTAACTACTCAGGAGAAGCGCATAGAGTCCTTACTTTAGCCTGAGCAGCTGTGTCACTAGGGGTCAGCTCATGGAGTTAGACAAGGGGGAGCTAGCAGACCCATCTGCAATCCCTCAATGCCTTTCTGAATTCCCAGGCTCCCTTTCTTTCCTAACAAAGATTTAATCAGATCAGATGAATATTAGGCAAATCCTACTGCTGTAATTCTGCATGATCTCCTTTTGGGTTTGAGTTTTAGGGTGTTTTTTCTTGGCATTAAATATATTTTAATTGCCCGTTTCCCCCTGTCAAGTTCCCCTGATTGTCATGTTAAAATCAAACAATACACATTGTTAGCAGACTAACACACAGGGTCCTGGATAGAGTCACACAAACAAAATTAACTGTCAAAATCAAGTGCTCTTTATACCACTTGCTGAACCCATTCTACCTTAATAAATCAAAGCTTTGATTCCACATCAACTCAGTTTCCAAGTTTTGTAAGGAATACAGACATATGAAAGCTAATAATTACAAGGGAAACCAAAAGATTCTATTGAATCCTTTGTAGACAGGGTGATGCACTGGATGAAAATTCTTTTTAAAGGACTGTTTTGTGATCATCTCGATTTATTTTACATTCATTCTAGCATTAATAATTATCATCTCTGATGAGAATTAATATAAACAAGTATAATCAAGATTATTTTAGCATCCTTATTACACAAATGCTTTGCAGTAATTTTATGAAAGAGGAAAACATGGCTGTATATTTATTCAGAGCTACAAGTATCACACAGGCTAGTCATCTTAGTAATAATCTTACTAGTTTTATAGCTACAGCTATAGCTAGGGTTCAACAGCAACATTAATGAACTGGAGAGAGGCCAGTGGGTAGGAGACGTGAGAGGCTGAGGGTACTAAATCTGTTCATCCTGGAAAAGGGGTGGTTTAGGGAGAATCTAATCACTGTCTTATAGTAGCTAAAGCAGGGCTGTAGCTGGACTTGTCTCAGCAAAAGAACAAGATGCAATGGTCACAAGTTGCAGCAGGAGAAATCCAAGTGGTCTAAATAAAAAAAAATAAAGTATCACAGCAAGAGTATTTTCACACTGGGACACTTTGCTCAGAATCTCCACCCATAAGGATTTCAATTTTTTACCTGCATAAAGAGGGCAAACATGGAACAACTTCATCTAATTTATAGAGCCCTGTGTGGAACAATGGACTGGCTTCTCAGCCCCATAGGCCCCTCCAAACGAAATTATCATATTCCAGTCAATGTGTAAAGCAAAGCAGGAGAGTGCCTGCACTTCTGTTTTGCATGCAATGAATCCAAGCAGCCAACAGAAGCAATGTCTCCTAAAGCACTCATTTTCTTCAACAAAATAGCTGCCATTTTTAAATATTATACACATGAGAAAATGCTTTAAAAAGGTAACAAAGAGATGAAACTTGTTTAGTCATAGCCCCTGCCCTTCGTATTTTAAGAAGCAAAATGCCTCCAGAGTTTATATCAATCTAAAAGAGATCTGCCTAGGTAATAGAGGCATTTTCCATGACCCTTAGGTGCCAAAACACGTTGGTGGCAAACGGCAGGAAAGGACCTTTCACATCCAACTGTATTTCTCTGGTGGGACACAAGAGATGAGATTCAGTGTGTTTACTTTAATAGTTACTTTACCTTGCATTAATACCATGAAACCCCTAGGTCGTTCATCCCAAAATTGTAACAAATACAAGATAGCTACATAAATTAAAAAGGCTTCCTCCAAAATGACATCATATCTTTTTAAGTCCTTAGCTATAATCTTTTCATATAAAAGCTTTTTTTATGAGGCAGATGAATTTGTTGGTCATTCTTATGCTAATCTCACAAAACAGTTTTTGTTTTTTTGCTTCCTTGTAGAATATCATGCCCTTTGGTCTTACCCTGCACTGTTTTTCTCTGCTGTAGTCTGTGAACAGATTGTCATTCAAGCTTCTGTTCTTGAATGCCTCAGTATATCCAGGTTAACTCCTGGCTCTCAAATAGAAAGAAACACTGCAACATGGATCAAAGCAGGTACTTATACTAAAAATCATCCTGCAATGGGAGCTAGGGACATTTAAGTTGTCAAGTGAAGACAGAAGAGCCACATTAGAAGACTGCAGCCCAGAATAACTAGACTCTCCCTTTACCTCTGAGGATAATGGCATTAGAAGCCCATATAGCACTTTACCAGTTACCAGTCGTTGCTCTCTGAAGATCTGTTCCTTTCACTTGAATAACTAAGAAGTTTGTAAGCCAGACTTTATATGGTAGGAATATTTTCTAAAGATTCCTTTGGACGAAGAAGGAGTTGCAAAACAAATGGCAACATTTAAAGCATTTTCTCTAGTTTTGGGTTTGTTTTTTTTTTCCTGTCTGAAACAGAAATGTAAAAGTTACTAGCAGAAAATAATCTGCTTCCCCCTGCCAGATAAAGTTCATGAGTTATGTTTATCACAAATGAAGCAAAGACTTGATGAGAAGCCCTCGCACACAAAAGCTTCAAGAACACAATGAATAATTTTTTATTAAATCTTTGATATGAAAATTTTGAAAATCCATTTACTGCCAGAAAAAAAAAAAAAGATTCAGTTCTTTTATAGCATGAAAAAAGTGCAAACACAAGGAAAGTCATTTCCATGATTATATAATGATATAGTTCTTTCAGATGAATATTACAAGCCAGGAAAGGGGAAAAGGTCAGCAAGATGACTAAAGATGTTAGCAAGAGTTTAAGTATCAGTACTGCTTATTACTGCTCATCATTAGCATCAGTATTACTTACTTCCAATCAAAACTGGGAAGTCTGAGTTGGCATTTCAGAAGAATCTGTATAATTATGTTCTACAGAATATGAAAGAAATGAGGCTTCCCCATCCTCCCTATGCCAATGCTAGAGGCATCTGAAATATACAAGCTGTAAAGCTGTGTCCAAGGCTGCAATAGTAGAATGGCAGCAATATATGGCTGGAAAAGTTGCACTCTCTCATGCAATCAGCTTTGTCAGTCACATTGTACTACTAGTTGACAGGACTTCTTCTAGATCAAGACTAGATCTTTTAGATCAAAACCAAGTTTTACTTCTTTATACCCTCCAGGGTGGTCTTGTCTCTTGTGTCACTTCCGTGATATGAAGGATGTTAGTGAATAATGCCTTAGTCTGTCCTACTGAATGTGTTTATGATGAGAACCCAGGAAATAGGTCTTCATACTGCTTCTAGCATGGAGCACTATAGTTTGGTACTTCATTCTGATGGTATTATCACTGCTGGAAATTCTGAATTGTAAGGTAAGAAAAAGTCCTGTTTAAAGTCCAATACTTTGGGCTCAACTGTACAGTCTTGACCCTGAAACATGGTAGAACATGGATTTGAATAAATTGGGTATGCTGCTTGTAAATTAAATGATACATTCTTCCTATGTGCAAGACTGGAATAGTAATTTCAGTTCCTTACATGAATAGAAAGCTTGTCATGTATAACCAGATGTTTATTAATATAATATCCTATTTTAATTGTACACTATTCAACTAGATGTAACTCTTATGCACCTTTGGCATCTAATCCACATCTCTTTCTTTTCATCTTCAGTATTTTCCTTCTCCATTTTCAGAATACACCTCCAGAAGAAGAGGTGATGGAATCCTTAAACCAATTCTGTGATTTGGGAGTGAATCACAAGGGTATGAAAACTGTAATTAGCTTTGGTAATGTGCCTGTAAATCAGGCAACTGCCATTAGGCTTTCTGAGATGTGAGGTTAGGTACAAGGGAAATAATCTTAGTTTCTCCTAGTGATCACAGCCACTGAAGCACAGCCTGCTGAAGTGTTTAGTCCTCTCAGTTTTGCATTAGGATAATAACTTGAATTTCCTGATACTCCAATGATTTTTTTCATCAGTGTGACACTCCTACACACAGCTACAGCCAAGGCTGTAGGAGACCAGCAGCCTTTTAATCAGTGCCCTCTGGTGCAGGCAATATCCAACATTCATGTCCATAGAAGAGACAGGATTTGTGATCCAGTAAGCAGCTGTTTGGCTCTAAGATCTGACTAGAACTGAGTGACCTTGAAACTCAGGTTTACAAAATGTACATATTGCCATATCTAGCTCAGCATTTGACCTTCTGCTTGAGCTAATGAGGTTAGTGTTAGCAGAAATTCCATATGTCCATAAGACATAACTCCACTTTCAACATAGACTTTTCAAGTATTGCTATATAGCTTAAGGGCTATGATGTCACTGCCATTCAGCTTTGTCTCCTATTAAGAACCACAAGTTTATAAGTCATGTTAAATAGTAGAGTAATATTTGAGATGTTTTTTGAATATGGCTGTCTACATTCAAAACCACTTAAATACCTGTTTCTTTGTTACTCCTGAAATATATCTTGGATTTTTCTGATATCTGGGCTATGCTGGAGAACTATTCATGTTGAATAGTTTTCACTGTAGAAGACTTGGCCACCAATACAAAGTGTGTGTAGCTGCATGACCCCTTGGAAGACAGCTTTGGCTCCATGGGATACTGCAGCAGAGCAGATGATGGCTCTGAAGCAGGGATGTAAGGAGAAACACGTCAGAAATTGACTCTGGGTGCAGTTCTGCAAAGATCTTACCTGGGGAACAAAACCTACCCTACTCATTGGCCCTTGGTCCCACTTTGGCACTGCTGCTCACTCACCCTGTAGTCTGGCTCTAAAGAAATACAAAAAGCCCAGCTACTCTCTATTGCAGGCAACATCAAATAGGCCTAAAAAAAAACCCAGCTTGCCCAGCCCTGGATTCACTCTGTTAAGTGCCATTGTCTCTTAGACTCTTTTGTCCCTAAATGACCCTTCTCCCCTGCATGCAGTTCCTCCTGCCTGGTTCTCCCATCAAAGATACCCTTAGTCTGTTATCTCCACATCCTGGCTTATGTCTCCTCCTTCATCACATCCTGTACCTCTCTGCCACACAGTGATGCTACAAAAGAAGAGAGACATACAAAATTCAAAGGATCATAAAAAAATCAGTTTCAGTGGACAATAAAATTCATAGCTATGAAATTACTGCATGGCATCACTACAGGGCACAGCAAAGGTTGTTTACTTGCCTTAATTAGGTATTTCCCTACTTCAACATGTTTACATTTCTTCTAAGTTTATTCAAGTCTATTGAATCTTGTTCTTCTAGGGATAACTACAACACCCTGGTTATTTCTTTTACCCTCAAGTTACCAAAATACACTCTCAACTTCAACTCTATTTTGACTAAATATTTTCACGGGAATGTATGAGCTGCTTGTATTCCAAAACTGAATTCTGTTAATGTATATCAAATGCAAATTTAATTTGTAATTTCTTTACTTTGAAGCTGAAAAACTAGCCAATTAAAGATCCTATTTTAAAAATTAGTGGCACTCATTTACAAATCTCAGTTTGATATTCCTGACTAACTTTTTAACTTCACAACAGTTGAATTCTAGAAAAATATTTTGAGACACAAGTTATTTTTCACTCACAGGTAGGTGACAGGAAGCTGTTCTCAGGTGAAACTGTCAGAGGCAAGGACAGATATCCCTTCCCCACCATATCACTTTTCTCTGTCTCAAGTAGTTTTCTGATTTAGATACCAATTGAATCTCTCAGATCCTATCTTCCAAGTGCCTTTGCCCACTAAAGAATATGGAGACTCCCTTCTGCGTCTTGGTTGGGACTGAGCTCCTGGAGGTCACCACAACTCTGCTTCTCCTACTGAAAGTAGGTAGTACTATGATCATGTCCTTCATCCAAGATCTGCAGCTTCATGTGACCACTGAACGTGGAAAGCAGGAGGACAGGAAAAGCACTGAGCTGTGATGCTAGTGGATGATCAAAGGCAGATTACTTGTTCAAAGCAAGTGGTAAGGTGAGGGGAAAAAATGTTTTCCATGCCAGTGGAAATGTGAACCCAGCATCTTCAAATCCATATTAGAATTTCCATCCACCAAGATACGAAGCCCCTCAAGAACCTATAGGACAATTTTATTCTCTAATATTTGCTTTTGGACCTAAATTTTGCAGTGGGAATACAAATTTCTTTGGAAATTAAAAAGTGAGTTCTTTTAAATCCTTTTAAAGATGTCTGCATGCAATTAGAATCTACCTTCCCTCCAGCCTCCATCTAGATATTACATTAGTGGAAAGATCTGTTAGATTACTGGGGTCTAGGGGGATTTTTGGTGAATTTTGGCTCTTTTCAAAGGGACAGCCTGCTATAACAGGTGCATTGCAGACATGTGCTGCATAAGGTTCCCTACATAGCTCTGCCAATGCTTTTCAATCATGATCTACAACACCCCTGTTACTCCTGTGTGGGGCTTCCCCTCCACTGTAGTTGCAAAGGTTATGAATTATACCAGCATGTATTGATTTGGACAAATGTCCACTACTGACTAGGTCGACACCACTGAACTTGGTTTGCAGGTAACACAAGCCAAACCTTGGAAGGCTCAGGCTGAGCATTTAACCCACTGTTCAGTCTTTCTCACAGTTTTTCTTTTTGATTCAGTCACACATTATGTACCCTGACTCCCATGTAGAAGATTTGTGGCAATTGTATGATGTATGAGGTGCCATTTGTAAAATATTATTTAGTGTAAAACATGATGTTTTTTCTGTTGATTTACAAGTTGGATTTATAAATCTGCACTTCTCACAGTTTGAGTTATATATCTTGCCTCTGATTTATAAAACTCACCAGTAAATCTTTAGCAGAAAGTTTTGATTCAGAAATCATTATTTTAAACATTAGATTTAGCTAAAACATTCAACTGCTTTATAAGTTGTGAAATGGATTTACATACCCCAATCTGGATTTACAAATTCTACAGCAGATTTACAAATCATCCTGAGGAATTCCTAAATAAAATGCTTTGATTTATAAATCTTCACTTTGCACTTAGGATACAAGTGACTGATTTATTACTCTGAAGCTACGCAATAATGATTTAGTTTGTAAAATCCTACTTTTACTTTAAGTTAAAGTTCTAATTTATAAATACTGATTAGGTTTACTGCAGAACAGGCCACAAAAAATAAAATTATTTGGTGCAGGGCTGTTTAGCAAACAGCTCCCTGTACATATGAAAGGTGAGGTATTTTGAGAGGTCATAGTTAACCAACTGATCAACTAACAGGGCAAATAAAGTTGGGATAAAGAAACTATTTCTTGCTAATAAGCCCAAGGTTTCAAGATGGAACATTTTGACTCCCCTGTCAAAATCTTTTCTCACTTCAAAAAGCTTTTTGTAACCCAAATCTCACCCCTAAACTACAGTTTGAGCATCTCCAACAACTCCAGGAGTTATGGAGACTTCTGAATGTCGTGAGGAGTTTCACTGAACACTGGAGAAAATTTGTTCCTCTCAAATGAACTGAATGGTTGCCAGCTTTTAGGCTCTGATCAGATGTCATTTATTTGCACCATTCCAGCCTAGATGTTTCCAAGTATTCAAAACCAAGTAGGCAAATTGGAAAGTGTAAGAGTGAAGGAGACCTCTGTAAATGACTCAGTCTTTGATGTGCTCAAAAAACACTTACGTGACCAACAGGGCATTTAAATATTTTAAGTACTTGAGAAGCAGTTCATCATTAATACCCATCAAGGACTCAGAAGATACTGGGTACGGACAGAATTGTCAGATATTATAAACATAAAATGCAATGGAATAGAAATTAAACTGGCAGTTTTCAGTAAAAGCCAAATTTCCTAGAAACGTTTGTTTGTATCTTTTGAAATTACGAACAGAGTATTTAATCCAAAATGAAAAATTCCAAGTAATTACCTGGAGCCCCCTGAAGTAACCCAAGCATCCTGACAAACTGTGGGACATAGTGCCAGCATTCAACCATTGCAGATGAAGCTACCTTTCAAAGCTCACTTCATAAATCTTCAAGAAATATGAGCTGGCTGGAGAACCCCCATTGATCTGAGAGGGATTTTCTTTATCCAGGTAGCTCTATTAGCTAGAGGCCAACAGCAACACTGATGCTGAAAGAAGTTCTCTCTCTCACACAGCTGGAACGGTTTCATAATACAAGGTTGCTGGAGCACAGGGTTAGAAATCATGATTATTGATTTCATCATTTTTTCTAACACTAGATCGCCAAGACCTAAATCATTTGAGGTATTTGGGTTCCTAACTTCCAATGAAAGTTAAACATTTACTTAACTCTGAGGGTCTGACATTAAAAGTGTCTTGAGATTCTGTCTTCCCTTGTGTTTCCACCTCTAGGCAATAGATCTGAACACAGCCATGTGCTGCATCAGCATGCTGGGTGCTGTTAGAGACACTGTGGGGCAAACACTGATCCTCTGCTCTCCCTGCTCTGCCTCCCACCTCCTCAGACAAATGCCCAAGTTATGTTAGATACTCCTTTAGGAAATGTAAATATGAATTACACTGTTAATCTTGAATGTTTCCTTTTATTCAAATAGCATGTGAGAAACTAAGAGCATGTGTAATGACTGATACACTACAGAGAGTATACTTGACTTTTTAAGATGTAATGTTCTAAAGCTCTGTTTATCATTTGTAAAATGCATATTATATTTTTAGCACTCTAAAAATCTATGGATGAAAATGAAATAACAGAATAAGGTATTTTTTATTACAAAATTATTATTGTCAGTTTTCTGAAACAATTACATTTGATTTTGCTGATAGATTTTTGGAATGGAATTGGGAGATAAGATTGAAGCCCTAGAACCTGACAAATAAACTATGGGGTAGCCACATCTGTATGCAGCTACATGTGCACACATGCAAGCAGTAGATATCATTGTACATAAACTAGGTACCTACATATCTGGCCAACTGGCCAGAAAATACCATTCCATAATTCATATTTCTGGGAGTTCCACACTAGACCTGGTTTTGATCAATGACTAGCCAGGCTCTCATACAGGCTAGTTGTACTCTGTCCTAAGCACCCGATGTCACTGGCAACTCTGCCTCCTTATGGCATCGTTAAACAGCTCTCCCAGTTCATAGCCAGATTTGTACCACATTTGACTACTCGCGTTTAGTTTCTGGACAGGTAGCGTTTTACTGTAATTACAGTAGTAAAATTTTTTACATCTCTGCTAACCATTTTTAACCTTCTGAGCACAGGACTAAGAACACACAAGAAATGAAAAAAGAGAGCTATATAGACCAAAGGAGAGCTCTCATGCTGTTCTTTCTTTTCATTCTTCAGTGAGACTGACATCCAATTGGCCAGAGATAAGAAACAAAGCTCGTAAATTTATTGAATAAATCTCCATATAGTTCAGCAAAGGTATTTTGGTGAAATGCTTCTTTGACCAAGATATACAGAAATTCTCAAGAACCACCACTCTAAGTGTGAAAGACAGTGAAGGTTTTTGCTTTGGTCTGAGAAGACCAAGCAGACCAGCTGAACACATACATAGCCCACACCCTGCTTATTCTAGATTGTTTCCTATTATGTGTTCTCCAGCTTTTCCTCTATTCAGTGTTCAAAACTTCTAAGTGACAGGGCTTCATCTGATTCTCTCAGAATACTATTATGCAGATTATAGAATCATAGAATCATAGAATAGTTAGGGTTGGAAAGGACCTCAAGATCATCTAGTTCCAACCCCCCTGCCATGGGCAGGGACACCTCACACTAAACCATATCACCCAAGGCTTCATCCAACCTGGCCTTGAACACTGCTAGGGATGGAGCATTCACTACCTCCCTGGGCAACCCATTCCAGTACCTCACCACCCTCACAGTAAAGAATTTCTTCCTTATTGTCGTGTTTTAAACCAAGTCCCCCAACTCCCGGAGAGTTAGGAAGGAAAATCCAAAGAAGGTAGCCCCCACGGGTTGAGATAAGAACGGTTTAATAGCTAAGGCATAACACAAAATCACTACTGCCATTTACTACTGCAAATAATAATGATAGAGCCAATAACAAGTGAAAAGAATACAGCACCCCACCAGCCACCGACCCATAACTCACTCCACCCTGCCCAGCCGAGCACCGCGTGCTACCTCCTCCATTTTAACTCCCGAGCTCCACCCCTCCAGCTCTCTCTCTCCCAGTTGCATCCTGGGCATCACATGCTATGGTATGGAATACCTCATTGGCTAGCCTGGGTCAGGTGTCCTGTCTTTCCTTCCTCCCGGCCTCCCCTCCTCCACCTGGCTGGAGCACGTGCTCAGAAAAGGCCCTAAACAAAAACACCCTCAAAACACGCTCGCTATCAAGCAACTGTTCCCAGCCCGGAAGTCAAAACACAGCACTGCACCAGCTACAAGAAGGAGAAAAAATGACTGCTACTGCTCAACCCATGACACTTATATCCAGTCTAAACCTCTGCTGTTAAAAGTTTCAACTGTTACCCCTTGTCCTATCACTACAGTCCCTAATGAATAGTCCCTCTCCAGCATCCTTATAGCTCCCAGATACTGGAAGGCTGCTATGAGGTCTCCATGCAGCCTTCTCTTCTGCAGGCTGAACAGCCCCAACTTTCTCAGCCTGTCTTCATATGGGAGGTGCTCCAGTCCCCTGATCATCCTCGTGGCCCTCCTCTGGGCTTGTTCCAACAGCTCCATGTCCTTTTTGTGTTGAGGACACCAGAACTGAACACAATACTCCAAGTGAGGTCTCACGAGAGCAAAGTAGAGGGGCAGAATCACCTCCTTCAACCTGCTGGTCATGCTCCTCTTGATGCATCCCAGGATACGGTTGGCTTTCTGGGCTGCAAGCGCACACTGCTGGCTCATGTTCATTTTCTCATTGACTAACACCCCCAAGTCCTTCTCCACAGGACTACCATGAATTTCTTTTCTGCCCAACCTGTAGCTGTGCCTGGGATTGCTCCAACCCAGGTGTAGGACCTTGCACTTGGCATGGTTAAACTTCATAAGTTTGGCATCAGCCCACCTCACAAGCATGTCAAGGTCCCTCTGGATGGCATTCCATCCCTCTAGCGTATCAACTGAACCACACAGCTTGGTGTCATCGGCAAACTTGCTGAGGGCACACTCAATTCCGTTGTCCATGTCAGCAACAAAGATATTAAACAAGACCAGTCCCAACACCGATTCCTGAGGGACACCACTCGCTACTGGTCTCCAACCGGACATTGAACCGTTGACCACAACTCTTTGAGTGCGACCATTCAGCCAGTTCTTTATCCACTGAGTGGTCCATGTATCAAATTGATGACACTCCAATTTAGAGACAAGGATGTCATGTGGGACAGTGTTGAATGCTTTGCACAAGTCCAGGTAGATGACGTCAACTGCTCCACCCCTGTCCATCATCTCTGTAGCCACGTCATAGAAGGCCACCAAATTGTTCAGGCAGGATCTTCCCCTAGTAAAGCCATGCTGGCTGTCACCAAGCACCTTGCTCTTTTTCATGTGTCCTAGCATGCCTTCCAAGAGAATCTGCTCCCAGCTTTTGCCAGGCACAGAGGTGAGACTGCCTGGTCTGTAATTCCCCGGGTCATCCATTTTCCCCTTCTTGAAAATGGGGGTTATATTTCCCTTTTTCCAGTCATCAGGAACTTCACCTGACTGCCATGATTTTTCAAATATTATGGCCAGTGGCTTTGCAACTTCATTCGTCAGCTCCTTCAGGACCCGCGGATGGATTTCATCAGGTCCCATGGACTTGTGTACATTCAGGTTCTTAAGATGGTTTTGAACCAGATCCTCATGTACAGTGGGCCCAAGGTCTAGGTTTTCAAATTAATTACATCTCACTATTAGGAGCTTTTCCCCTGACATCCAGGTTGAGGTTTCCATTTTTAATAACATTTTCATACTCCTACTGTCCTCTTTTCCTGGTCTTTCTCTCTTCGTGCTAAGTTAAATAATCCTTCTCCACCTTTGAGGTCTGATTCTTAGCCTGTTAAAGCTGTTTTGCCTCTCGCTGGCAACACAAAGCAGCCTAAAAGCCAGTTGTACAGCTAGCAGATGATTTCCCAAAAGATAGGAGCCATTGATGTATCCCACCAGTTACACACCAGCCTTCTCCCCAGTCTGGTGCAGTAGAGCTGACTGCTAATTCCATGCTGCATTTGTAGTGCAAAGCTGCTTTGGATTACTGGGGTTTGGTCTGTGCAAGACGATGCTGTAGAATTGGGGTGCCTTTGAAATCAGCCTATGATACTGCTCGTGGTGCTTCCCCTCCCAGACAGAAGAGCTGTTTCCATTTTCCCCCAGGGCATTACCTTACATTTCTTCCACCTGCCATTCCTTTCCTGATTTCCTTGGCATATTTCTTATCTTAGTTCCTTTTCTATTATTTTGTTGCTCTCAGTAATATTTATAATGTCTCCAATTTAGTATCATCTCTGAATTTCATTAACTGGCTGTTTACTCTCCTCTTTCAGATCATTAACGAGGATGTTAAATAACACTGGACCTAATGCTATTCCCTTCATTACATTAGTAGGAAACTTCCCTACACTTGATACATTACCATTTATTGTTCTACTCTGCACAGTTTTAGCTAGGTGTTCAACACACATGCAGCATTTCTAGAAGCCAATGTGAATTAATTTCTAAAGGAAAAATTTTGTAAGCAAAGGTATCCAATGCTTTGCTAAGACCCAGAGTGCAGCTAGCATTAGATATTGGAATTTTATTTCTAGCAAAAAATCAATTTTTTTTTTTCTGCTAATAAATGTGTAGGAGCCACGGTGCTTATAGCAGCAATAGAAGGACAAAAGCTGTTTCAGTGACTGCTTTGCTCTTGTTACATATTTCCCAGCATTAATGCTGCTTTATCTACAGTCAGTACATTTCCGCTTTTGCATTTGCAAAAAGGCACTATTTAAAAAAGACAGATTTTTGCATGGTTGTGTTTCAAGCTAGGAGTCTCCCACGCTGCAATCAAGGGTAATGGCAACTGCTCACAGGTGTACATATATCACATAAACAAGTGAAACATTGATTGTGAGGGGTGCAGTGACAGTCCTCTATCCATAGCATAATCTTCTCAAGAGATATTTAATCAGATGATTATTTACATCTTAAAGACCAAGGAAAGGGAAAATGTTAACATCGAATTATGGGGAGGAATGATAAAGAAGATGCTATGCATGAAGTGCTCATCACAGAACTGATGAATAAAGGGTTTGCCTGAATATGCCTTAACACCACAAGTGCAATCTAAGCCCAGCCACTTGCATGATCTAAATCAGCAGAATCCACTGAAGCTCATAGAGTTTCAGCAGATCAAAACCCAGGAGACCATGCTCTGACCTGTCTCTGAAGAGTTGAACAAATCTGATGTTTTTTACCCAGCTTAAGGATTTTTTTACAATTTCAAAGTTAATTCATATTATACAACATTATAGCCCACATTACAGAAAATACAGCATCAAATGTCACCTTCAAAGGCTTGTTCTTTTGTACATAAAATTCTCCCAGTTTAAATTGACTCTGGGTAGAGATAGAACACTGAGCTGAAATTTATTCTGCTAATACTGAAATGGAAGAAGGCTTGCAAAAGCCAGTGAGGTTTCTAGTGGTGCATAAAAACATGTGGAGAGTTTATGGCACAAATTATAGTTACATCCCTTACACTAAGACTTTCTTTTAGTAAGTACACATTTCCTGCTGTAAGAGCCAGCTTCTTTTCTCAGCTGTGTAGTTCAAGGAGCTTGCCAGGAGATACTCAGAACTGGGACCAGTAAGAGCTGATCAAGAAAGAATAATCTAATGTTACAGGTGAAATTCTTCCACTAATTCAAGACATTTCACTGAAGAATATAACACATCTGGAATCCTTTGGGTTGGAAGCCACAGAAAGAATAACAACATGGAAAACAGAACAGGCCATTGTGCTGTCTTTTGGATTAGTTCAAATACACAACCCCCAAGTCACTTACATCTAATACAGCTTTGACTCCAGAATGAACTATCAACTGCAGAGATGTTAAATTCTTAAATTGAGTTTTGAAACAGATGACTGGTAACTTTAAAGCCTGGGAAACTACTAAGGGCTTAAAGATGAGTGACTGGTGTACATCAACAATTGATCCTATTTTTACAATAGTTGTGCTCTTTTTGACAACAGATGCTGTTAAGTAGGCCATGCCTGCAGGATTCAGAACTCTACATCCTGCACAAAAGCTGTTGTAATGAATCTAAAGTTTTGTGTCACTGTATTCTGATCACCGAACACCAAACTTTGTAGACAAAAACCACATTAGAAATGGTAAAATGTTCATCATTCACTTCAGTAGCTCATCAGAGCAGCTGCTTTGCTGCTTACCCACAATCTGCAGTATGCGTACCCTTATTGTCCATTAGCTTGTAAATTAAATGCTGGAGTGGACTAGCTGGACAGGATTTACATAAAATCTCAATCAAATTCATGCCAGCACACCTTTCTCTTTGGTAATTAGATTCAGTGTCATTTTTGGTTTTCTGAAACCAATAACCCATTTCTTTATGATATCTTAACAATTTTCATTAGCAAATGCATTCCTATGCATCACTTTTAAAAAGCAGCAGCTGCACCAGTAGAAATGTGCATCCATTCACTGAACAATCAAAAATCCAAATGCATATTAATATATCTATACTCACTGAACTCTCAAGCACATCTAAATAGCTATCACCTGTTCCTGATTCCTAATGCAATGCCCCATATATTGCTGATGAAAATAGAATACAGTGGGTGCAAAACTGCTTGAAGGATCACATCTAGAGAGCAATTCTCAATAGACCACTATCAAAACTAAAAAAAAACCCCAAACATCAAACAGGGGATGTAGATCAGGTTCTCTATATTCAGCACTTCTGTTAGTGACCTGAATGATAAAAGGCTAGGCTTATAAAACGCTTTGGACACATCAAATCAGAATGCATGCTGAGCATTAGGAAAAGCCAGATAAGTTAAGAAAAGCTCTACAAATATTTTGGGACCATAAAGAATGTTTAATGTCATATTTGGATTCATAAGCGCATGAATGAAGAAACAAAGTAATTTTTCTGCTCCCTATATTGGGAAGACCCCAGATGACAGAGTTTGAGGCGCCTTTCTTCAACAGAGCTGAGATCCAAGCAAAAAAAAAAAATCTAGATGTAATGATAAATCAAGAAGCCACAACCTAGCAGGTTAATTAACCTTCATTATTAAACCAGAAAAGGAAAAAGAGGTATGTTTTGTGTTAACCTGATAACAATTTGCAGTCACTTTAAAGGCTGCAGAAAAGAAGAATGGATTCAAAGCTGCCCTAAGCCACAATGAATAGAGTGAGAAATAACAGGTTCAAATTGCAGTAAGGAAGAGTCAGATTGGATATCAAGAGGGAACTGTTGTACGGGAAAAACAGTAAAGTAGATGAAGAGCTTTCCTGGACATATCGTGCAGTTTCCCAGAATGATGTTTTTAAACAAAAATCAAGACAAGCATTTGCCGGGAATGACACAGCACTGATCAGTTAGACCACCCAGGGGCAGGAGGATGGCCTCGATGACTCTTAGGAGGCCTTCAAGTTCTTGTGACTAAATTTGAAGTTGCAGCTTTAACATTTTCTAGGGATGCTAGAAATGTGAGAGTCCTTGTTTTGAGATGAAAAATACGTGGATACCCAGTTCTTCAAATCTTCGTGAAATTTTGAGTTAAAATTTGTTATTCATTATTCCTGCTCCTGAGCTTTTTGCAAGACAGCATCATGTGATGAAGAACTTCCCTGTGTTGCAATCTATTCCAACAGCTCCTCATCTTCACATGTTACTTCAGTTGTTATATTTCTTTTGATACATTGAAGAAACCTGTACCATGTATTAATTCAGAATTGACGGAGCCTCTCTGGCATACTAACTGACTGGATGGCTAATTGGCTATTACAGCTGTAGTTCACAACAACATATCTTTTTTTTTTTTACCTTAATGGTCTTTTTAGATGCCCAATGATGAGAAATTGTAATTTAAAAGTTTATTCATTTCCATACTTGCTGCCAAAGGATTCCTGCTAGAAATCTGTTTTCCTTATCTCATATCAAGTTCACAGATGAACTATAAACTTAGACTGCTAGATGTTCTTGTGCCATCAACCTTAATTTCAGTCTGGGATGCTGAAGGGCTTTTTTCATTTATGAAGACGATGCAAGGCTGTACCTTTTCCAATAACACAACCATTCCTTACTCCATTCTGCATAGCCTCTTCTGTACAACACTTCTTGTAGAAATGGGAGATTAATTCCCTATCACAGTAAAAAGTTCTCTGGTCATTTTTTAGACTTAGTTCAACTAAAATTTGAAGTCTCCATGCAGTAAACTTCTTCATTTGATGCTCAGACTTCAGGGCACAGAGGCAATTTGATTCTCAACCTCTAGTCTAGAAGATTGATCCTTAAAGGCAGGGAATGATGGTTTAATCACATCGAAAGGATACAGCAATTAGAACTCAAACTAAATCTGAACTTGCAGCAAACACTGGTGGAGAAATTTGTGAGCTACGTGTTCTCCATCTAGCATGTTCTCTCACTGTTATCAGCTGTAAGAAACCAAAAAGCTGTGACAACAATAATGCAATGTTGACAATGCTGCTCAATCATACAGCTCCCTCATTTAGAGAGGTTCACACACACTGTTATTAGCTTGTATAGGAATCTTTTAACTATTAAAATGAAACCTAGTCAAAAGAAGCAACAAGGCTTTGCATAGAAACAACCTTCACTAATGCAGAACATGTGAAGGCAGTAAATTAAGTACAAAATCTTATGTCAAGACTGCTGAGAAGAAAGAAGGGTTGGATTAAAGATGGATGAACCACATAGTCAAAATCAGAAGTAAAAGTTCTCTTATTCAGCCTCCTTTTTTGTTTAAATAGAAAAAGACTTTGAGTCTTTGACCCACTGTCACGGATGTTGTGAAAATTTAGGAAACCACCCGGGAGCTGGAGAAAAGATCCATGTCCTCTGCTGACCTGCCAACGGGCCAGTCTAGGGGCCAAGGCCTAGAAGGCTTTGAAGGGAGATACAAGTTCAGCTCATTTGGCAGACACACTTCTCTCTAACTACTACCTTAACTTTTTAAGTTGTATGGGCTGGCAGAGAAAAGATGTGAATGTCTTGGCACAGTCTGAATTAGTTTTCCCCATGAAGATCCTGGAAGGAATTTGTCCTTGTTATCTACCAAAATGTTGACAATGTAAAAAAGAAAACTTATTTTTATCATCATTAACTTCAAGGAATTACCACTGTTAGCAGGATGGCTTGACTAGCAGGGAGCAGCCTGAGCCACAACAAAACTGCCTGGCCTGGACTCCTATTCCTTCACTGAATTAGCTTTAAAAAAGAACATAAAACTAGGGCAAGAACTGATGGCAGTGAGCAGCTCCAGGCATGCAACTTAGAGCAAAACAAGGCTGCATGAATAGGCATGGGAAAACATGATCTAAACTGCCGCTACTTAACACCCCCCCAAGTACGGATAAGGTCCAGCTGTGAAGACGACACTCCTCTCTGGAGAAGAGCCAAGCTGTAGGAGAATGTGTCCCACCACCATTGCCATGATGCTTCAGTTACTGCCAGCTATTCATCATCTGTCAGTCAAAGTTTTCATTGCTCAGAAAAGAAAAAGTCATACAAAAAGTGAAACATCTGTTAGGAGAATAAGCTGCATTTTATAGTGTTTGCTGTATGCAGCAACATGCCTGTAATCCCAGGCCGTGTTTGCTATAACACTGATTTACTGCCTCTCCACTACACAGTTCTCATGCCTGAAGTCACCTTGACTGGAGCAAGTATTAATTTCTGTCAGTAGCATTTTAAATGTTTGCATAAGCAGAGTTATCAAGGCAAGTGTGAGCAGATTGTAGGTACAGCTCCTTACCCTGCTGTCCTTTTGGAACTCTGCTTGAGTTACATACCCAGCAGTCACTGAGTTTTTCCTTACACATAGTCTGGAGTGTAAAGTCACAGTAGTATTCAAAAGGTTAAAGCAGAGTGAACTGTTAATTTTAATGCTTTCTCTAAGCTTCAGTTTTAATAAGCGAAAATGATGTTCTTATTTGCAGTAAAGTGGTGTTATAAAATTCTGTCTGTCAAGCTCATTTTAAAACCATGGAAATAAATGATCTGACAAAATCAGGCTATTAGACAAGTGAAGAAGAGTGATTTCCATAAAAGTAGAGGAGCTGTTCCTTAATTTCACACTTGGTAGTCTTTTGGGTCGACTAAATTTTTAAATAAGTGATAAAATTATATTAGCGCAATTGCATTTTTATAGATTTTTTGGTCATTGTACTCTTTTTCAATTCCTTTATTTTAACTCAAACCATTCTGCTGAAAGGTTACCTCTCAACTTATGTTACCTCATAACAGTTTCTGCTCACACAACAGAACTGTAGGTTCACAAATCCTCTATAAAAGTACCCAGAATGACCACACTGACCCAGAAGAATTCTAAAGTGGAAAGATCATTTTATTGCAGTTATGTACAGCTGAAATGCTGGCCCTGCACACTGCATTTGATTGTCTGCAGGAGCAGACATATAGTAAGTCACTTCAAAGAGGCTTGTTTTCATATATAGGCATTATTCTTCTGTCATCTACCCCATACATATAAGAACTAAACAAACAAGATGTTTCTCCATGTCCAGGTGAGCATGGCAAGGATAGGTTTTACAGCCTCAGAAGTCACTGTTCACAGTACCTCGCCAATGAAGATCAGACAGGCCTGTTTTTCCACTCAAAATACACAGCTAGGCGCTGGGAGATGTCACAAAGTCATTCTGGGTCGGGTGTCCTTCAAACACACCCTATGCAACAGGAGACATGACTGCTCATAATTCACCCTCTCCTTTAATCCAGAAATAAGGGAAGTTTCCACAGCCACAACCCAAGGGTGAATATCTATTGCCAGTTTTTCTAGCCTGAGGAAGAAGAAGCAAGAATATGGCTTCTCCTCACCTGAGCCTAACAACCCATTTTGGGAACAGAGCTGGCTGCATACAGAAATTAGGAAACACTTCTAGCACCACAACCTCTATTATGGATTAATTTTTCCACCTCTGGAAATTTACGACAAGCATTTTTTCTGACAAATCAAATCTCACATTTCAAGACAAAAGCTAATTTTCCTCCTCACAGATTTAAATAATGTTCCTATTATTATGTGGTAGTAGGGAGGTCAGCCTAAAAGGAATTTGACCTTTTATGAGGTCAACGACTCTTCATCTCATCTGACTCAGTTTCATTTGTTTGTTGAGAGAAGAGATCCAATACATTGATACACTGGTTGTGACATGCTGTTTGAACATTAGCTTACTATAATTGGTCATGTCATCATGTATCATATTAAAAATATACACAGAAGTGCCCTGAAACAATTGTCTTATAGATCCATCACATATCACAGTGAAGCTTCTGGGACTGTTATCCAGCAGCATCCAATTGTGATGCACATTCTACTCGAGTTCTGAATCTAAACATCACTGTCATCTTAATAGTAAGCGATAGATTAATAACTTCCTGCTGGCTTGCAAAACCTACATGCATCTTTTACGCATGTAAAAGATGGCAATACAAATTTATTGCCACTGAGCATGTTCAAAATAGAAAGCCTGTACAAAAGCAAAAACTACTTTGTGTACATTTTTCTAACTAGCTGCTCTAAATTTTCTCAAGTATGGCAATTCCTTACACCTAGTGATGCAGCTAATTGTATTGCAATAAGTTGTTCCAGAAAGTAGAACTAGAAGAATATTTTCATCTACCAGATACATAAGACACACATGATGTTGAAACAGAAAAAAAAAAAGCACTATCACTTTGGATTTATGTCATAAAAAACACTTTTTGCACAAACACTTTTACATCCTCTTTCCCCATGCTTTCACAGATACTTTAAAAAGTGCAGAATCAGGTTCATTCTACACAGAGCAACCTACCTGTATTTCATTCAAATTTTGGTGTAATTAGAATGCCCTAATCTCCTAAGAAGTTTAGAGATTTTTCAGCTAATAACTTCGTTTCTCCCCTCCTTTTTCCAGCTATTTGACAGCAAGAAATACAAATTATTTAACTCCTGATGCAGTAATCCGAATTCCCAGCAATTACTTTATTAAGAGGTTAAGTGCAGAGGCAGGTCTTTCAGTCAGAAATCCTCCTGCCTATAGCTGTTGTAGCCTTGGAGCATCATCAGCTTGACCCACACTCAATAAAGTAAATATAATTATCCCCCTTATACCCAGCACAAACCATTGGCATGTAAATGCCATAATCCCCAGCAGAGGCACTTTGTAAGAGAGAGGACCTGCAAGTAGATAGAACTAGAGTATAAGCAGAGATCTTAAATAAATCCAGGAGATTTTCTCTCACTCCCACCCCTGAAGTTTTCCTGGAAGGGTCCATGGGCAGCAGTTTACAGAACCCAGGCTTTATAGTTCTGCAAAAAAAACTCAACAACCACTGTTGGTGATTCTGCAGGGTCTGCACTATTTCTCTAGTGAGTCAGCACTGAGTGAATGCCATGGTATTTGTGCAGCTGGCAGTACTATTTTTCAGATTAGATGGAAAACTATGCAAATTTTAATAAACCATGCAGACAAAACTATTAACATTCCTACAGCCTGTTCCACATATTATCTTGTTTTTTTAACTAGATTTCATCTGATCTGCTCTACCCTGCATGGCTGCAGACCCTCTAGACTGGCAGCACAGGGCAATGGCACTCTGCAGCTCTTAAGCACTAGCAACACATGCAATGGGTCTGGGCCCAGTGGAAGGGGCCGCGTGGAGCAGGAAGCTGTATAACTATGCTTCTACTCTCTCCACCACTCCCCAGCCTTCCTCCTCTCGCTCCCCTTCCACATAAAGTTTGCTATACCCCATCTATCACAAAATCATGGAATCACAGACTGGTTTGGGTTGGAAGGGACCTTAAAGCTCATCCAGTTCCAATCTCTGCCACTGGCAGGGACACTTTCCACCAGACCAGGTTGCTCCAAGCCCCATCCAACCTGGCCTTGAACATTGCTGGAGATGGGGCAACCACAGCTTCTCTGGACACCCTGTGCCAGTGCCTCAGCACCCTCACAGGGAAGAATTTCTTCCTAGGGTCTAATCTAAATATCTCCTCTGTCAGTTTAAAGCCATTGCCCCTTGTTCTGTCTCTACATGCCCTTGCAAAAACTCAGTCTCCGAATTTCTTGTTGGCTTTAGGCACTGGGAGCTGCTCTAATGTACTCCGAAGCCTTCTCTTTTCCAGGCTGAACAAGCCCAGCTCTCTCAGCCTGTTTTCAAAGGAGAGATCAAAAAAGATCATCTTTGTTTCTTTCCATCCCTACTATTTCTACTTGTTGATCTCTCCTTCTTGTTAGCACAAGTCAAAGGGTATGGGACCACCACTCCAGAAAGCTCAGATAGGTGAACCAGCTCCAGAAAGGGAGCTGCTGTGTAAGATAAGCTCACTAATATGGGGCAACCCCACAGCTTGAGGATGTTCATGACAAGGTATTAAGCACAGTCACACACTATGCCACTTTCACCACATGAAAGCCCTCTGCACAGAGCATCACAAAGTCACCAGTGCCATCAGCCTACAACACCCCTTAAAGCCCTCAGCCATGGCACATGGAGTCTAGCAGAGATGCTGCAACCTGTGGCATCCAGGAGACTCGTCATTTTTTAAGCCTAGGAAAAAAAAAAATTGTTCCACTTACCAGGCGCAGTGTGCAGCAGTACCAGCTGCTTGGCTGCAGAGTTTCACACTTCCTCCTGGATGCTAAATACAAATAAGCAAGCTTTGGGCACTCCAGCAGCTCCACTCCACACAAGAGATGCACTATCAGCACAAGTGAATCCATGCTCTCACTTTTCTTAAAAGTGAAAGCTAGTCTAAAGCTCAGGTATCCTGGACTCGGGAAGTGTAATACACATGCCTGAAACAAAGTGGTAGGAATTGTATGAAGCTGGCAGGGAAGGTCCCGCCCCTCTCAGTTCATTCACAGCTCAAAGCCCCCATCTTAGAAGATTGGAAGGGAAAGGACACAGAAGTTATTCTTTTGGTATTAAATCACAGTGGTTGATTCAAACACCACAGAAGCATTCAAATAAGTTTTTCAGCTGCTCCCACAGATTTCATGCAAGACCCTTCTGCAACATTAACTTCAAAATTAGCCATCGTTTAGAACACTCAGATATTGATTTATTTGAACAGATAAGGTTCTGGTTATTTAAACAAACAAAGCTGCAATACAGACAGTGTAAATCCACCTGAAAGCTGGAAGCTGGGGAGCTGCACTGCAGCTAGTTTATTGCTTGGAACTTCTTACCATGAGCACAATGCAAAGAGGTTTTGCTTTGAGGCTGATTGTCAAGGAAGTTAGAGTTTTGTCTTATGGACACAAGCAGCCTTCACTGTTGAGGAGACCACCTCACCCACCACAAGCCTGGAGTGGGGCGTACTTCTCTCCCACATCCTCAATTCACTGAGAACTTCCTGGCTGGTGGAAGGCTTCTTTCTTCTCATAGTGACTGGAAGGACTGTCTGAACTCAGGTGTTTTGACTGACAAAGCATAAAATTAGAGGAAGAGTTATAATAGTTAACAGGTGTGTTATGAAATTGAAAGATGAATAATCCCCACCAACAGTTCCCACAACAAAACTTCAACATGGTGCAGGTATCATCTTTCAAAGCTGCCAAGACACTCCTTAAAAGATGTTTGTAATGAACACAAATTATTCTCAGATACCTTCTGGTAATAACAAAGTTCTTATTGTTGTATTCTGTTGACAAATACTTTTTATTACATCAAATAGAGATGTGAATTCACATCAGATTTGACTATTAACACATGATTAACAGCCACACTAGCATGAGGTAAAAAGTATGTACTGTATTTGCTTTTCGGTTGTAGTCATCCTTTACATGAATCTTGTTTAAAATCTACTGGGAGATCTTTAACAAACAGGACCAAGTCCCCAGCCATATACTATGAACACAGAGCACTGTAGCTGTTAATAAGGGTATTCATCATGAGACAGCCTATTTTTGGCATTGTATATGACAGTCTCAGTAACTTACAATTGTCCCTTGAATGTGAACCTATCATTTAATTACATTCAGAGACTGCTTTCCCATATCACCCAGCAAGTTAGTTAACCACACAGCAATTCTCTAGCTAATCCAAGTGAAATTGGATCAGCCTAAGGTGCAGAACACATCTCTCAACTCCTGGGAACCCCTTATGGAGCAGTCTGTTTATTTCCACCTTTTTTGTTGTTGTTTTTTGTTTGTTTTATTTTTTTTATTTAAATATTCACTGTCAAATACTCCAAGATTTTGAACAAGTAAATAAGTTGCTTAAAGAAAGATAAATTTCAATTCATCATAAAATACCCAATAATGTGAAGCCAAATGGACATACAAAAACCTCAGAAAAAAAAGCCCCAGAAAAACCTTGGAAAGAAAAAACATATCAGTCATTGGCAAAGGTTTTACTGATTCATCATCACTGTATTTTATAAAAACAACAGGTGCCACTGTGTAATTTACTCATATTTAGCATGGATTAAGAACACAGTTTGCAAAGGATGTGGGGTTGAAGAGGCTTTTATTGGTATAGGGAGCATATGCTTATGTTAAAACATAAAATAATTGTTTAAGATCTTACAGTGCCCCCAGGTTCCATTAAATGCATGTTTTTTAGTTTCTACTGTATGGCTCAGATAGCTACAGTGCTCTACCTCACTGCAATTCAGTTTCATGGGGATATGGAGAAACTGTATCCTGACAGACATGGACAATCTGAAATGCCATCTGACTTTTATAACATCATAGTGTATCCATATAAATAGTTATTATTGGTATTGTTCTTCTTACCTGGGAAGGCACATACAAAAGGCATTGTTTCCTGCAAGAGGCCCTCAATGTTCTGCAGATAAAAGCAAAGAAGGAATAAAAGAAAAGGGGGAGGGGGGCTGGTGGTTTCTCCTTTCTCCTATTCCGTTTCTTAAATGCCAGAGCCACCCCACTGCCTGAGCCTTAAACATCCACACAAGCAGGTGCCCCAGTCACCTGTGAGTTTGGTCTGTACCAATAAAAGTCAGTATGTATTGCCTATGCAGTACATATTACATCCCCTCAGAGAGACATTAAAATGCCAGCTACATTTAAACAAGTGAATGTCTGGACCCTAATAAAACCCACATAATTTAATACTAATGAGTCTACCAATTATGACCTAGTCTCTGAACTTCCTTTCTGGGAAAAAATCATTGGAAAGGTAGTTCAATGCCAACTCTAGCAATTCTATTACTGCTCCAATATAGAGAGCCCCAGTTTCAGTTCTGGTGACTGTATTAACTGATTTGGGGTGCAGAGAGGGAGTGAGGTGAGGCACAACTGCCTCCCTGTGACAATGAACAGAATCTAAATAAGTTTACTAATCTCAGACCAACCATTTTCACAGCTTAGTCGAAATGCACTGACTTCAGTAGTAGTACCAAAAAATAGGTGACTGCTTTATGAGAAGTAACTGCTAAATAACTTAATAGTGCTGTTTCTGTATAAGGTTTCCCACTTGAAAAGTGCCACACGCCCCACATTCACCAGTACTTCTTTCTATATCTATAGGAGTGTTCCTTGAGATCAAGTGCAAGGGACCTTAAAGCTCAGCCAGCTGCAACCCCCTGCCATGGGCAGGGTCACCTTCCACTAGAGCAGGTTGCTCCAAGCCCCGAAAAACCTGGCCTTGAATGCTGCCGGGAATAGGGCAGCCACAGCTTCTTTGGGCAGTGCAACCTGTGCCAGTGCCTCACCATCCTCACAGGGAAGAAAATACATCATGTAAATATAGAAAAGACATATATATACAGCATGACTGCAACACCTACAGACCACAACACAGATGGCTCTCAGTCACCTCTTTGTTTTTTGTCGAGCCTGGGTGCAGACATGTTATTTTCTCTGTTTGTGATAGAACTCAATAGGTGGAAACAAGATCTCCCTATGCAAGCAAGAAACTATAACTCAGCAGCAACAAGAAGCACACAGCCAAATTTACATGGCAGTTCAGGATGGCACTGCCTACAATAATGTTCTTTCTGCTGCCTGGAACAAGGTTGCCAGCTTAGGTCTAGAAGACATCATCAATTCACCATCTATCCAGAATGTAATTCAGTGCTTAACATGTGAGCAATTAATAGGCTCTGCTATGACAATAAGTTCAATTTTAGAACTGACTGTTGAACCCCACAGAAGTTTGGTTGGTGGAGAGCAGACCTATCTGCCTACTACACTTGAACCTGCCACAATCCCACTTGGCATTTAGCATATGTACAATTAGATGCTATACCTTTGCCTGTCCCTGGATCCGACCACCATGTTCTGCTTCTGGTACAGTCTTCACCTGGAAACCCTGCAAGGCCTTCTGTCAGGCAGCACTGGATGCAGCTGGTATACCTTTAATTCATGGTGTAACTCTAATTTCTGTGACATGCTGAGATAATACAGTGAGGAGTTCTTTAGAAATGCTATAAATAGCTTAAATAAATAGATATTCTCTGTGGTGGGTCCTCAGCTCCGGAACTGACTCTTGCCAGAAATCCATCAGAGACTGAATCTGGCAGGCTTCCGTAGGAGATGCAAGACACATCTTTTTACATTCCAGCTCACTAAATGCAAGTGCCTGGTTGGTTCTGTGAAAAGGGGAAGAAAAAAATGCCTGAAACACAAGGGGTCACTCCCTGTGCCAGCTCCAAAGTTGCCTGCCATTAGTTCACCATGTACTAGCTGTTGGAAAGGGCATATAGATACTGCAGTGCTAGTGCCTTGTAAATACATACAATAATTAAAGCTAATTTCTAGAATAAACAGCTTTGTGATCCTTTGAGACAAAGGGCTCACCATGAATATGTGGTATTATCTTTGTTAGTACCAAGCAACATTGCATAAACTGCTGCCGCTGAACGTGTTAACTCCTCACCTTGTCACTCGATGAGCTATGACTGCATCTTAAAAAAAAGATTGCTCTTGAAAGGTATGCATTTGATAGTCAAAAAAACCAGCCTTAAAATCACTTTAGGGCATTCGAGATGTGGCTTCTATTCCCGGCCTCTGAAGTCAAATAACTGTCACAACTTTGTCTAAACTAACCAATGCCTAGGGTTTCAAGGTATTTAATTACATAAGTGAATTACAGAAACACAGAGAATAAGTGGAAATGCCTCCCATTCAGAGTCAGACATTTTGTCTCAAGTGTCTGGCATCCTTAGCTCCCTCAGCAGAGAATCAAGATGAAGTCAAAATTAGCATTGTTACGCTATTTCTTTTTATAGCAGTTGCCTGGAAGTCCGCACATGCCAGCCCATTAGTGTGCTGTCACTCAGTAACATCACCTATTTTGTCCTTTAAGAAAGCAGTTCTGTATCCAGTTTTGAACATCAAAAGTACAGACATTCCTCGTTTTAAACTTTTTACAGTGTGACTATTTCCAGCCTCTCCTGCCAAGATGTTAACATCAGTTTAATGTGGCTATGTATGTATTATTTATTGCACAAAGCACGTATTAGTTATTTTTATTTTGGTCACAAGAGAAGCTGTTTAAAAAAGAAAAGGCAGAGTTTTACCTTCTTAGTTGTTACAATTCTCTCACCTCTTGTCTTTCTAACCATGCTGCAAGTCTGTCAAGAAGAGCTCCAAAATAAATTTAGCATTGTAATTATTACAAATAAAACACCCTGGCATTTGGGTAGGAAGGTACCCCCCTCCCTGCATGCTTCTACCACGGTGGCAAACTTATTTCAAAAATTCTGATGAAACACTTTGTAAATTTTGTTATTCTGTGATGATAATAAATCATTATAGCCTTAAACACTTCTCTAGCTTGGAGCCTCAGTCACAAATTATCTTGTCATTCTGACCAAAACATTCTCCAAAAAAGCTTGACAAGTGCTAAAACCCAGAACATGAAACCATGTGTTGTTGTGAAAGCAAGATTCAGAAATGTCAATTAATTAGATTAAGAGGCTACTTTTAGCTTTACTTGTGTTGCCAAATAACCCTTAAAATATGCATACCAGTGGAAGTCTACCTCAGCAATACAGTACTTCTGTGCAAAATAAAGACAATGGATCTGGCTAATAGGGGAAATTATTGTATCTGTCATTCAGACAAGGAGAATGATCTAGAAGCAAATGTCTTGCTTCTCTTTTCACTGTATGGATTCACAAGCAAGATAAATTCTGCCACTTATGAGTTAGGCATTTCCCCCCCCCCCCCCCCAAATCTGATTCAGATTAGAAAATAAAAATCAAACCACTGTTACACATCCCAGAAATAAAATTAATTTCTAACATCAATCCCTGTGTAGCTGTCTCCCCCCACCCATAAACTATCATTCTTTATTTGGATTTTCAAAGTTCACTTTAGAAGAGTGGTGCAATTAAATACATTATTCAACTTTCTCTTAGCTACGGCTAAAATTTTTAAATAATCCATATCTTCAATTTTATTTACACTATAAACTGTTCCTATATTTTAATGGTATGTTTGCTTTAAAAGGGGTTGTTGGCTTTAACAGCTCAGTTATTATCTTTGTAAACTAACATTCCACATTTCTCCTAACTAAATTCTATCAAATTATCTCTGCTTGCATTTGGAATATACATTCCACCACTGAAAATAAGCCAAATAATGTTCTGTTGAAACTACTATCCACAAAGTGAATAACTAAACATAGATCAATTGTAGTGAATAGCTAAACATAGATCAATTGTGATGGATTCAACAGTAGGTTCGTTAGAGGCAGGAGGGTCATGATACATAATACACTCAAACTTGATTTCCTGTAACCCATATTATTTTGTGTTACAAGTTTTAATGTTAAAACACTGTATGTCTTTAGAAAAAAAAACCAAAACTGATGCATTTTTATAAATGCATCACTAGTGATCTGGATCAGCATAAAGGTACAGGTTAGTACATACATAGGTGGGTAAGCAAAGGTACGTAAGCACAATAGGAAGCACTCCAATAGTGGCAGATCTGCAGCTGAGAAGTCTGTAAGCCTCAGGTCCTGCAACAGGACAAGATCAATTTACACCACAGGAGAGCCTTGGCTGAAGCTTAAGAACAGTAATTTGAAAGAAAGTAGCATCTCATTTAATTATTCATTCAAATACATCAAAATAAGTATATTTTCTCATCTTTGTACTTCCATATTGTCCTTCCAAAGTACCTGATCTCTGGCAAAGCCATAATGTCTTAGATAGGATAGTTGTGAACACAGCAGTTTACGTCGAAAGTTACAATACACAGAATAAAGTATGGTATAAAGTGGCATCAGTCCTTGAGCAATAACCGTCTTTGAATGAAGCTTAGCAACACAAATAATAGGTTTGGGCCTTTAGTTGTAATTTTAATTCCCCATCTTAAAAAATAATTTAAAAAAAAATGTTATTTCAACAGTTTCACTTTCAGCTGTTAGCCATGTTACAAGCAATGGTTTCTAGCAATAACCCTATTCCTTCCCTACCAGAACCTGTACAGACCTGTAGTCTAACCTATGGCTTGGACTTACTCTGCTAAGTAAGCCTTTCTCCTTTCTCATTATTTGGCCTTTTCTTTCCTCACAGAGCACCTACATGGAATTTTGGCTGCTGACTTGACCTGTGATTAAGTGACTGTATGCAACTGCTTCTTGTTGCTGTTGAATACACACTTGAGTCTAATCTCTGCATGCTGGGATTCTGCAGAGGGTGTCCTATGCAGGACCTTTACTACAGGGAGAAGGGGAAAAGGAAGAGAGATGGAATATATAAAGATATTAAAACAAAACAAAACAGGAAACCAATCAAACATAAAACCCCCAACCCAACAACAAGAACAACAAAAACCTACAAAAAAAAAAAAAAACCAACCCAACAAAACACACAAAAACCCAAGATTCACCACAAACTGTTCTTTAGTTCTCTGGTCAAGTCTTGTTAAAAGCAGAAATTCTTAAATCATACAAGCATAGAATTGTTAGGTTTGGAAAGGACCTTAAGATCATCCAGTTCCAACAGCCCTGCCATGGTCGGGGATACCTCACACTAAACCATATCACCCGAGGCTTCATCCAGCCTGGCCCTGAACACTGCCAGGGATGGAGCATTCGCCACCTCCCTGGGCAACCCATTCCAGTGCCTCACCACCCTTACAATAAAGAACTTTTGCCTTATATCCAATCTAAAGTTCCCCTGTTTAAGTTTAAACCCATTACCCCTTGTCCTGTTGCCACAGTCCCTAATGAATAGTCCCTCTCCAGCATCCCTGTAGGCCCCCTTCAGATACTGGAAGGCTGCTATGAGGTCTCCACACAGCCTTCTCTTCTCCAGGCTGAACAGCCCCAACTTTCTCAGCCTGTCTTCATACAGGAGGTGCACCAGTCCCCTGATCATCCTCATGGCCCTCCTCTGGACTTGTTCCAACAGTTCCATGTCCTTTTTGTGTTGAGGACACCAGAACTGCACACAATACTCCAAGTGAGGTCTCACGAGAGCAGAGTAGAGGGGCAGCATCACCTCCTTCAACCTGCTGGTCACGCTCCTTTTCACAGAATCACAGAATCCCAAGGGTTGGAAGGGACCTCAAAAGATTATCTAGTCCAACCCCCTGCAAGAGCAGGGTAACCTAGAGTACATCACACAGGAACTTGTCCAGGCGGGCCTTGAATATCTCCAATGTAGGAGACTCCACAACCCCCCTGGGCAACCTGTTCCAGTGCTCTGTCACTCTCACAGTAAAGAAGTTCTTCCTGATGTTAACGTGGAACCTCCTATGCTCCAGTTTACACCCATTGCCCCTTGTCCTACCATTGGATATCACTGGAAAAAGCCTAGCTCCATCATCCTGACACCCACCCTTTATGTATTTATAAACACTGATGAGGTCACCCCTCAGTCTCCTCTTCTCCAAGCTAAGGATACCCAGTTTCCTCAGCTTCTCCTCATAAGGGAGGTGTTCCACTCCCTTAATCATCTTTGTGGCTCTGCACTGGACTCTTTCAAGCAATTCCCTGTCCTTCTTGAACTGAGGGGCCCAGAACTGGACGCAATATTCCAGATGCGGCCTCACCAAGGCAGAGTAGAGGGGGAGGAGAGCTTCTCTTGCCCTACTAACCACACCCTTTCTAATGCACTCTAGGATGCCATTTGCCTTCTTGGCCCCAAGGGCACATTGCTGGCTCATGGTCATCCTCCTATCCACCAGGACCCCCAGGTCCCTTTCCCTTTAACTACTTTCCAGCAGGTCAGCCCCCAACCTGTACTGGTACATGGGGTTGTTCTTCCCCAGATGCAAGACTCTACACTTGCCCTTGTTGAATTTCATCAAGTTTCTCCCCGCCCAACTCTCCAGCCTGTTCAGGTCTCACTGAATGGCAACACAGCTTTCTGGTGTGTCAGCCACTCCTCCCAATTTAGTGTCATCAGTGAACTTGCTGAGGGTACACTCAGTTCCTTCACCCAGGTCGTTGATGAAAATATTAAACAGTACTGGTCCCAGCACTGACCGCTGAGGGAATCCACTAGTCACAGACCTCTAGCTAGATTCTGCCCCATTGACCACAACTCTCTGCCTTCTTCCTTTCAACGAGTTCTTGATCCACCTCACTACCTGATCATCAAGCCCACACTTCCTTAGCTTATCTATGAAAATGCTGTGGAAGACAGTAACAAATGCCTTACTGAAATCAAGAAAAAACACATCTACCGCTCTACCATCATCCCTCCACCTAGTTACTTCCTCATAGAAGGCTATAAGGTTGGTCAAACATGACTTCCCCCTGATAAAACTATGTTGGCTGTTCTTAATGATCCCCTCATCCTTGGTATGCCTAGAGATGGAGTCAAGAATAAGTTGTTCCATCACCTTTCCAGGGACGGAGGTAAGGCTGACTGGTCCATAATTACCTGGGTCCTCCTTCTTGCCCTTCTTATAGACTGGTGTGACATTTGCCATCCTCCAATCCTCAGGCACCTCTCCCGTTTCCCACGACTTATCAAAGATGATAGAGAATGGCCTAACAATGACCTCCACCAGCTCCCTCAGCACCCGTGGGTGTATTCCATCCGGACCCATTGATTTATAGATGTCCAGATTGCATAGCTGATCCCTAACCCAATCCTTATCTACCAAAGCAAACTCCTCCTTTTGATGCAGCCCAGGATAGAGCTGGCTTTCTGGGCTGTGAGCACACACTGAAGCCGGCTCATGTTAAGTTTTTCATTGACCAGCACCGTCAAGTCCTGCTCCACAGGGCTGCTCTGAATCTCTTCTCTGCCCAACCTGTAGCTGTGCCTGGGATTGCTCCCACCCAGGTGTAGGACCTTGCACTTGGCTTGGTTGAACTCCATGAAGCTGGCATCAGCCCACCTCACAAGCGTAACAAGGTTCCTCTGGATGGCATTCCTTCCCTCCAGCTTATCAACCGAACCACACAGCTTGGTGTCATCAGCAAACTTGCTGAGGACGCACTCAATCCCACTGTTCATGTCTCTGACAAAGGTGTTGAACACAATCAGTGCCAACATCAACTCCTGAGGGACACCACTCATTACTGGTCTCCAGCTGGACATTGAGCCATTGACTACAACTCTTTGTATGTGGCCATCCAGCCAGTTCTTTATCAACTGGATGGTCCACCTATCAAATTGATGACTCTCCAATTTAGAGACAAGGATGTTGTGCAGGAGAGTGTCAGACATTTTGTGCAAGTCCAGATAGATGACGTCAATTCCTCCACCCCTATCCATCAGTTCTATAGCACCATCATTGAAGGCCATCAAATTGGTCAGGCAGGATTTACCCTTAGTGCAGCCATGCTGGCTGTCACCAGTCACCCAGTTGTTTTCCATATGCCACAACATGCTTTCCAGGAGAATCTGCTCCCAGATTTTGCCAGGTACAGAGGTGAGACTGCCTTGTCTGTCATTCTAAATTGTATGAGAAGCAGATGGAGGCATTTCATTACAGAATGAGCCTTAAGTCACAAAAAGTATTAACTGGAATATATCATTCACCAAGGATCAATGCAAAAACTCAAGTGTTAGAGGCACCCTGCATGCAAAGGTGTTAGGTGCTGACCTGCAGCTGCTACCCAGTGGTGTAGGGATCTCCCATGAGTCCTGTGTCCCGTATGTCCACTCCCTGCAGAAGTTCTGAAGACCTCAGGACTTCAGAAGAACAGCTTTAAGTAGCTGTTTTGGCACTTAAATCCTGCTCTCTATGCCTGTGCTCAGAGAAGCCCTATGAAATTGAGCTCTGTCTGAAAATAGAGCAGTGAGGACTATATTAAAGGAAAATTTAGTAAGGGGGGGGGCAAATGTTAACATGCTGTATTTATCTCAGACTTAATAACATGCCTATGATTCTCTGAAACACTTTATTCCCAATACATGGGATTGTGCTGCTATAATAAGCTTCCCTGAGGAGTAACTAGGACTCCAGCTCTTCTGCAGGATATGCTGTACTACATATTATAGGGTTAAATTGTGCTGTCTTATCTGCACAATCTACATATTACGAGTTTAAATGAGAGAGCTCATTTTGAGAAACCTGAATTCTGCACTGAAAGGAAAGGGTTGTACTGTTAGTGAAAGAGGGTGAAGGCTCCCTTTTTCCAGTTGCAAGAGACTTAGTCGTATGATTGATGTAGAAAACTTAATGCCTCTGCAAGCAAAAAAAAAAAATGAAGCTGTGTCTAAAGTAACTCTACCTATCCATATGACAAGAGTGCAGACTCACCTGAGCACAGAAGGCAGTCACAGAGTAAAATGGCAAAATGCAAGGCCATTCACTGCCTGTCAGAAATGGTTAGCAAAGGCAACAGTGATGCTAAGCCACGTAGGTCCCTCCCTCTATTAAGAGAGAGAAAGTATTGCTTCCCACACAGCACAAGAAAATCCTGATGAACTGAAAGTAACATGAAAGCTCTATCAGAATAGTTAAAATTAAAATAGTCATTACCAATATATGGAGGGAAGCAGACACAACATCACAGGAAAGAAATATACTCTCTACAGTACCCATGCACATCTGTGCAAAAAGGATTGTAGGTTACAGAAGCCCTCAAAGTTCAGCTTCTGGTTATTCTGCAGCACAAGTAGGTCAAGAACACCCATGGCAGTTCATCACGAGGTGCATTGATGGTGACTGCACTCTTCTGCAAGTTGCTTAATGCTTAACTTGTAGGGGGAGTTGGGGTCCCCTTGATAATCTAATGTCCATGCTCCTTGCTGCAAGTTGAACTGATTCACTTTCATTCTGCCACTAACAGACATGTAGAACTTCTGATGAGCACCCACTGTATACCTAAAGACTGTTATCATGTCCCTGCTTAGACTTCTTGTTTCTAAACTAAACAAATCCAATTCTTTCTAACTTTTCCTCATAGGTCATGTTTGCTAAACCTCTAATCATTCTTGCTGATCTCTCCTGAATTCTCTACAATTTGCCTCCATTTTTCTTAATGTCACCAACTTCAGCAGAAGTTTTGCAGCTTGGAGAATTGTTTCTTGCTGCAGAAGTCACCTGACACCCTGACCTTTAGCTCAACAATGAGAAATAGCATACAAGCTTCCTTAAAGAAAATGGTATTACATATATACTGTCATGTATACTTAGTGTCATGCCACCTGCTTGCCACATCAACCAACTACTTTGCCTTAACAGCAACAAAGCAATAGTAAACAATAAGAAAAGCTTTTACTTTGTGAGGTGTTCTATAGACAATCTGATTGTATAACTTAAAAATACAAGAAATCACAACTGAGCTTCTTTAAAATAGTATTAAAAACTTTTTGGTTTTCTCTCTCTTGACATCTCAAAAAAGCGTTTCAAGAAAACAGAACAGACAAACAAAAACCTGGAGAAAAAACCCAAACAATTGTATGCCCACTGTTAAATAGCTGTTAGCCAAAGTTACAGGGAAGTGAGTCAAGTAGCCTACAATTAAGAGAACTGTGCATTGAGCTTTTATCTCAGGCTGAATAGTAAAAAGACCATAACACTTCTTTGACAGGCCTATGAGTCAAATTTCTCACAGGTAGCAACCAACAAGACTTACCTAAGACATACCTTCTTCACTGAAGACTGTGAAGTCCAACAAGAAGCACTTCCCACAAGGGCCACCAGCGGGGAAATCCAGAAGCTAGTGATATTAGGCACATCACTTGCCCACCACATAGGAGTCAGTGATGTTCTCCAGACCATGTCTCAGCTCCTGTTTAACCAGTAACCACCTAAGTTTCTGTTATTTGGGGAATGCCAAGCTCCCTGGCTGCCACTGACCTGCAGGTGAAATGTGGTAGGCTGAGCTTTGAAGCTCCCCAGCAGGCAGAAAGCAGGAAAGCTCTTGGGGTGTGGACCATAGGAGAGGGCTTGCAGATGGGATACTGAGCAGATGATAGGCAGCACCTATCTGGGCTCTGTTAGCCAAGAGTGATAGCACAGATGCTTTAGCTGCTCTCTAGAGTATGTAATTTCTAGGTACTTGGTTGTGTTGCTGTTGGTCTGACCAGTTTCAAAAAATCATCACTTGGTCACCAGACCTTTCCTGTTATTTGTAGGGAAGCCTGGGTGCTCAGCAGAGGACAGCCCTGTACAAAAAAGGTCAGAAACCTGAGTGCTCTGATGGTGGGGTGGGTGTCTCTGATGGGTTTGTGGCATTTAGCATCACTCATAATAACCTCTTTGAAGAGAAGGCTGAATGGGAGGCTTTGGGAGGAGGACAGAGAGGAAGATGTTACAGCAGAGCACACTGCTTATAGAGAGAGGAGCATGCCAAGCTCCAGGCTGCATCCAGCAGAAGAGCGGTTAAAGCAGCTTTTGGAGTGCAGGAACAAGGCTAAGAGGGAGTATTACATGTGCTGAAATGTTTTCTACGGGGTCAGAACTGTTTACATTATGTGTAATGTGCCTGCACCTGTGGGCTGGGGTGGCTTTGCCTGCTGTTTGGTGCTTCCTGAGAAGCTGCTACTACACTCATTGCTGATGAGACCACTGGTTTGATCTCTCCCTCCTTGGAGGATTTTTTATAAAAGCCCTGTTAAGAAAGTACAAGAGTGTGCTTTGTGCATCTTCAATACCTAAATTATATTTTTAACATTAAATACTAAAACACTTGCTTTTTGTCAGGGTTTTTTGTTTGTTTTTTGGTTGTTTTGGTTTGGTTTCGTTTGTTTTTGGGGTTTTTTGTGGGGTTTGTTTTTTAATTGGATAGTTTCTTGCTAGAGATTCACATACATTTTGAATCACGTATTTTCTTTTTTTCATTTTCTGGGTGTTCTCCCACCCTGTCCAAATCTTATATTGAAGTTAAGGGGCATACTGAAGGCCTTTCATTCAAATTGTTGATGGTAACTAGTCTGTCTGGGGGTGATGGTTGTATTAATACACTTATCACATAAAAAGGAAGCATGTGTCATTTACAAAATCTGGGCCAATGAAGAAGGAAAGGGTCATGTTCAGTCCCAAAACAGTAGCAAGCATCTCCTGAGGGTTATACATGGATTTGGAGCCAGAGAATTTCATATGTTTTAAAATCATGGGGGGTATGAAATCAGCATAAGTTAGAGCTGCTCATTGTTTTTTTTTTATTTTGAGTGGCCAGTGCCACAATCATTCAGCAGAGCACATTGATCTCATTGATTTTGGCAGAATTATAGGGGGTCTCTTTGCATGAACCATTGCTGAACAATTTATCTGATGCGTTAATCATCTCTCAGATAAGAGTATCTGGACTGCGCATTTTTCTTGTAACCCAATTTCCCTCCCATGGTTATTTGTTGCTATTGGGTTTTTGGGCTTTCACATGAAATTTTAAAATTGCACCAACTCCCCCACCCCCTGCATTTTTTTTTTATACGTATTTAATGCTTAGGATGCCAGTGTCCATTTGGAAGCACAGTGAAGTACAGGCTGCCACATAGGAAGGCTCTGTAGCCTTCAGAGAGGACAGAGCAGTGCCAGTCTCTATTTGTCCTTTCTGCAGCTCTGGTTTGGGAATTGACTTGTCTTCATGGCAGCAAATCAAAATCAAAGCCCTATTTTTCTTTAATGTTCCAAATGTACATGTAAGTAGCAACAAGCAACAATTTTATTAGAAATTGGAATAATTGGCATAACTTTGAGGGCTGATGTGACCATTTTACCCACTTCTAGTAATCCCATTGTGAGACTGTGTCTATACTGTTAGTATAGTAACTCGGATAAGTTGGTGGTGGGCTGAGGACAGTGTCCTAGCCACCTTGGAGATTCGACTTCCCTACCATGCAGAGGGCAAACCCTACTTGTGCCAGCCAGGCTGTGCTCTCTGGGGAACCTCCTCTTCCTCACACAGCCATCAGGAGAGGAGGACCCTCTCCATCCCATCCACTTCCCTCCCCACTTTAGGATGAATCACTGCTGTGATTCACCATGTCTCATACTTAGAGAACACTAGAACATGATTTCTCTTTCTGCTCTGCCCTTTCCTGCAGGTCTGTGACACTGCATATTCAATTTTCCCATACAGTAAATGGGAATTAATGTGGAGAAGTCCATGGCTGGACCTGACCAGCCAGCCGCTACCCTCCCATGTTAATCTGCCACTGTTCCTCCTATTTGCCCTGTGCAGCACAGCATTAGAGACTGACGTGCACACTGGAACCCCTGGTTAAGCCATTTCTTCCCGACCGTTGGCGTACTCAAATAATGACATTTAAAAGTGGTGTTTTAACTCCAGTAATTACCAGAGACATTTAATAGAGGGAGCCCATTCTTCTGGGCTCCTTTAAACACAAGCCTGTGAGGAATTCATGTTTTAATACAAGCCAGAGTGCACACAGAAAAATTTCAGCCATTCAGAGGTACAAAAAGCAGTGATCTTAGCCTGAAACAATTGTACTTAACTGAAGCATTACTCCCCTTTTTAAGATGTACTTTTAAGATCCCTGTCACAACAGCCCTTCAAACACATTTGATTGGGTTGGAGCTCATCACGCTGTCACCAACTCACTTTTCATTAGGCTGTTGCTCTCTGTTAGCCTAGCCAAGCAGAAGAACTCAAACACATGCACAAATTAAATCGACATCCAAACTCCACCAATATACAAAGCAATTTAAATGATATTCATTAGAGCGATGACAAGTCCTGATGAGGCTTTCAGGAGCGGAGTCCTTCAGCTTCTGCCGACTCGGTTTCATGGTCACTGAGGCGTAACTGCAGTGACTGTACCTCCAGTTTAGGGAGAAAAAGCTGAGAATGTGACTCTGCTTCCTGACACACCTACCTCATTCTCTGTACAGGTTTACATCTGAGCACAGGCTTCAGGCTTTTCTCACAGTTCCTCACAGGCTTTATGTTACACACATGCTTTAGCAAATCCCCTTTCCCCACCATCTACAAACATGCCAATTAAAAAGAATTCCATTTTCAAGCCATTTCAATTCACTTGGCTAGAAAGGTCACTAACTCACAATTGCAATGGCTATAAACATATCCCCAGTTTCCTACCATGCACAATGAATGGGTATATTGAAGGTTAATAAAGAGGTATTTTTTATTGTTAATTTATACTGAAGTTTAAAAGCTACCCTCTCTCCATTTATATTTTTTATTCTCCCCATTTGTATTTTTGATATTAAAACAAAACAAATTGACACTGTCTTCTCCACAGTGAGTGGAATAGGGTTGACAGGTCTAATATAGTTTTTTACACAATGCCAAATCACTTGAGATTTATATCCTTTGCAACCAAATTCCTTACTTTTACTTCAGGCATCAAGAGATAAGAAGTAAGAAAATTAGCTCGGTATCTGCTTAGAACGTCCACTACACCACTTGCAAAGTTCAAGCGTATCAGGGACGAACTGCATATCCTTACCCTAATGTGACACTAAGAAACTCGGTGGGTGACGTGAAGGGCACACAAGCATTTTAGCTTAGGTATGGAAGACATCCCTGTTAGTCATAAAGAGCTTCACTGTCAGCCCCAGGTCCTGGCCAATGGTGGAGCTTCTTGCTTTTTGCTTGCTCTACAACCTTTTTCTATTTCTTGAAACAGGCTAAGAATTTTAAACCCACTCTATACAGAAAATATCTTGTTATGTTGTTAATCAAGATTTAATTTTTTGGTATATCTGACTTAGGTTGTGACTTTTAATTTTACTTTTTAAGTGCTCCCACAATAAAAAAATAGGCACACTGGTATGAAAGTATGGTTTGTAGTTGTGTATTTTCATTTCAATAAAGGTTATACATAAACTTGGTGAGTAGTCTGGACATATACATTTATCCCCAATAAGTCCATCTGATTTTAATTCTCTTAAAAGATTATTTAACCAGAAGTGCATTTCAAGCTATAAATAAGGCAAAGTGAACCAAGCAACAGCTGCTGAGGAAGTTAATGTGTCCCATGTACATGTCATAATATACTGCTGAAAAACAAACAAACAAAACACTGCCCTGACACATAAGCTGGATACTAAGTATAAAGGAAGATTGATTTTACATGTAAAAAACAAATTTATGTACCACCACCACTGTATTTGTGTACATACAAGATAATGAATACAGCACATGAGCTACAGATTAGTAAAACTTAAGTCATCTTTTTCCTGCTGAACATTTAGTTAAAATGATTGCCCCAAACCAAGGCCTGAAAACAGATTGTAGCCTCACCGATCATTCCAGCGCTTTCAGACATGCACAATGATGTGTTAATATATAATTCTGCTCCGTTCCGTAAATGACCCTGATTTTTCCTTCACTGGCAGAAAATCGACTTCTTATGCAAATACTCTCCAATGAGAGCTCTAGCATCATAGTCTTCAACACACACAAGCTTTTCATTATTATTGGATAATTACTGAGAACTCAATGCAAACAACAGCCACTTCCAGATTCTGAGATGGCAGAACCATAGTTGTTCTCTCATTTACCTCAACAGGTCAGCCAAGGGCTGGGAGACACATTTGGCACAAAGTCCAATAAGAGAATTTACTGGAGTTTTTTGCTGGAGATTGTATGTATTTATTAGCAATACTCAAGGGAGGTATACATTTGTATTTCAACTGTTAAACCAGTACCTGTCCAGTCAAGTATTAAGAGATATTTCATCCTTTGCTAAAGAGAACAATCCAGAGACTTTTTAAAAGCTGAGTAATATTGAAACTAATTTTTTTCTGCTTTGCTTCAGAAATTCTAGTTTCATGAGCATTCCCTGTATTTCTACAGAGAGCAGTGTGGATAACAGACAACCTAGCAAAGCTCCAGTATATTCTTGTAACAAGAAGTTACCTGAACAAAGCAAACAAAAATAATTGTAATAATTTGCTGTTTTTCTAGGAAATACATACGGCTTTCAGGATGCATATTTTAAAATACAAAATTTCTTAATTAAATTTAGCTTTATTATCAGTTGCCTCTGTTCCACTTGCATCAATTATTTCTTTTCTGTTGCAGCTGAAATAAGAACTTGTAAAATTAAAGAAATAAGATTTTTCCCTTCAATATATGCCAGTATGTTTTTAAATCTCAAAATTTAGCCAATTTTTTTGCTGTCATAAATTGCAGTCATATTCGTGTCTAGCTCTCTATAGCAAGATACAAAGCCATATTAAATGCAACAAATATTTCCATATTGATAACACTAATCTGCCTTGGTTTGGATAAAAAATTGCACATAGTGTTCACAACTAAAGCAACTGCATAATTAGAACAATATGCTTTCAGTTTTAATACAAAAATAAAACGTAATGAAGATTCTAGAAAGATTTTGGTTTCAGAAACAGTTCTGGACACAGCTTGAAAATCATATTTCAGTTAATTATAGATTTCTTACTCACTAAAACTTAAAGATACATCCACTGATTTTTTTTTTTTTGCTAAATGTTGACTCCAGTGAACAGCTCTCTAAGATCTGGCATATTGATTTCTTGTTGTGAAGTGAGCTGTTCAAGCTCCATTTAAGATTTTCATCTTGCATGTAGCCTTGAGCACATCATAGCACCATAAATTAGTTAAATTGCACATTTATCACAAATGTTATTTTAAGATACTGCGTAAATGTGATGGCTGGAAGATATACAGTATGCTGCAACAAGCCACTACTTGGGTGGGGTTACACCAGGGTCACCTTTATACACCTGTGATTTAAAGCTCTTCCCACCTCATCACAATTTCATTTTTAAACTCTTTCTTGAGGCATTTTGTTTTCATTCTCACTCCATCTGCATATTTCTAAATAACGTATCCAATGCAAAGCAAAAGTCAGAATTCAGGGGCATATTTCAAAATCCAGCATCCACACCTTCATGTTTGTCTAATAGGAAAAAAAATAACGTAGCTAGGGTGGTGATTTGGTTAGCACTAATAGTTACCATGCCAATATACATATCAGTGTATGGAAGAAAAGAACATTATTCTAGTTCATTGATTCTCTAAATTCTTTATAATGTGAAATCACATTGGTATGCCAGTCCTCAAGGCTCTGAAATGCAAGCTGAACTTTGTTTTAATAAACTTGGGATATGCAGATCCTGACTAGCCATTCATTTGCAAAGTTTCAAGCATATTTAAAAAATGTATTAAAAAGTCATTTCTGGAGCATATTAACAGCTTGCTCCGTGAATTTCCACCTAGTCTATCTCCTCACTGCACACTGAGACCTGGAGAAATCAGGCCCAGGAACTGACTGTTCCCAGATTAGGTGCAGTTCTATCAGTGGCGTTTGGTGTTTGCAACCATTGACCGCTTGTCTGTATTTTAACAAATAGGAGGGACAGTGCAAAAGGCTCTGCAGTCATAGGCTCATAGAATGGTTTGGGTTGGATGGGACCTTAAAGCTCATCCAGTTCCAAACCCTCTGCCACAGGCAGGCACACTTTCCACTAGACCAGGCCCCGTTCAACCTGGCCTTGAACACTGCCAGGGACAGGGCAGCCACAGCTTCTCTGGTCACCCTGTGCCTCAGCACCCTCACAGGGAAGAGCTTCTTCCTAATGTCTAATCTAAATCTCCCCTCTGTCAGTTTAAAGCCATTCCCCCTTGTCACTACATGCCCTATAAAAAGCCCCTCTGCCTCCTGTGTCCGAGATAAGAGTGTTGGGTACAGAGTTTTAGCATTACTATTGTAAGTCAATGGTGCACCTTAAAAATACATTGATTGACAATTTATGCAATAATCTGCCAGTCTCCTTATGTGTGAATTTCTGGTTTGCAACCAAATACTATATTTAAGCTGTTATAATTTTCATAGGAGGAATTCTCTGCTGTAGAGGTAAAATGTTTGGCTGCATTTAGACTGAGATCATCTATTTGCAGAAAGTGTGGACAGCCACCCAGGAGGCTTCCTTAAAGACTTCAACTGCCTCTCCTAACTAACTGAGAGGGACTCCTGGGATGGGACAGTCAACTGGCATGACAGCATGCTGCATCTTTATTGCTGGAATTTGAGCTGAGGCCATAAACATTGACACACAAATGACCTTAAAATCAGATACAACTGTGTGCCAAGAGGAAGAAAAAAAAACAGAGCCCTCATCATTAATCCCATTCACTAGGTCTGCTTACCAGCATTTGCTATTGGATGCACAGAATGCTCAATTTTTGAAGATCTAGTGCTAGCCTTTACTATTACATAGAAAGATGAAAATGAAAGGAAAGGGGAGAAAAGGGGAGTGGGAAGGGACAGGAGAAGAAAGGACAGAAGAGACAAGGAGAGGAGAGGAAAGGAGGGGAGGGGTGGGGAGGGAATAGGAAGAGACAAGGGGAAGGGAAAAAAGGGAGGGGAAGGGGATGGGGAAGGGAAAGAGGAAGAGGCAAGAAGAATGGGACCAAAGATTTAATTAGCTGCTTACTGGAAGACAGTAAAAGGCTTCGGATTTTTTTAAAGAAAGGAAACAGTGTATTTGTCATTCGGATGCTAGTTATTACTTAAGACCTGACTATTAAATGCTGTAGTGGTGGTTTTGGTTCCCATATAACCATCTCCAGACTCTGAGTTCACGTGACTGGCAAAAGACATTATATACATGCACTATAATACAGGTGCTTTGGAGATGCAAATTGTTTGCAATAGTTTTGACGGACTGACCTGTCAATCCCAGTAAAAGTCTGTCATTATCAAATGCTCCTGCTTGTTTGTGTTTGTCTGGCATTTGTTTATTCATCTCCTTTTCCCCTCGCTATCTGCTGCAAATGCTGTTTAACAGCATGTAGGGCCATGAGAGGACTCACTTCAAAACCACAGAGTTGAAGTCAGTAGTCTCAGGTTCCTACTCCTGTCATTTGAAAATGCTGGGTAGATTGAGAGGGGATTTCTAAGCCACGAAATACCCACCAGCGCCACTTGCAGACTCAATACACTCCGGGGGAAGGTGTGTGAGCAGCAGTATCCGCCTGGGTTTGAATACACAGCACAGCAGAACACCTATTTCCTTTGCCACACGTTGCTCACAAACCCCGTCCTCACAGTCAGCCTTACCTGATGTTTAAAAAGGAGTTATAATGCTCATTTATCTTTTCTGGGAGGAGAAAAAAAAAAATGCGTTAATGCAGCCTTTGAATAAGTGCTGCCCTGCTCTTTAAATGCTAAAGTTCACTAAAACTCCACTGATTTATGTGCAGCTTTTGACTGCCAGCACCTGGCAGATGAAGAAACCTACTCAAGCTTCAGTCATAAACAGATAGCATACAATTTAATTTTAATGTGCTCGTTAGTCGTAGCACATTTCAGACATAATTGTGAACGCAACACAAAATTATAGCAAAAAGACAATTTTAATGCTGCCGTAGAAAAAAAGGTTATATGAAGAGTCTTATAATGGTGCTTCATTGTCAACAACAAAACAGGGCACAGAGTGCATTACAGTGTCTGTGCTGTTTACATGCCAATATTTTATACGTAGATTCTCATATGGTGTCAGCTGTCAGTTACTTCTGCAAATTAACTGCCAAAAATGGAGACGAACAGAATCACTTAGTGTGCTGGTAACCACGGGTTACCTTTCATATGCCTAAAGATAAAGCTGCAGTATGGAATCTTGGGAGAATAATTAGGCAGAACAAAACAGAAAGTTACCAATTGAAATAAAAAGGCATTCTACAATAGGAAATAACAACAAAGAGCGCTTATAAATAAGTAAAAGAGGTTATATCACCGAATGCCTCATAACTTTTTAAGCAAAGTATTACAGTACAAACATTTTAAAGGCTTTATCAATGTTTAGGAAATACAGTACAAGTTTTTCAAATAGATTTAACCCTTTGAGCACTGAGTTTATTTTGAATTTTTTCTTTTTATTGTTTTTTTTTTATTTTATTTTTTTTTTTACTAATAAATACCTTTAAAAGTCATGTTGTGCAAAACAGTTAGAATGCATGCCAGGAATGCAGTCCGTGGCTTCTGTTTCTTCAGACAGTTTAACAAAAAAAACCCCAAAACCAAAAACAAAAGATAGCAACACTAATAAATATGTATAATTTAAACATGAACCTCTACTAATATAGATGTACTGTATAGCAAAACAAAACATACTTTGCTTTAAGAATAATGTTTCTGAATACTTTATAAATGCTATCTGTTGTATCTTTCATCATATAATTTACAATGTTTGGATGTTAAAGGAAAAAACGTTGATCTAAAAAATGAAATATACACTATATATAGGTACAATTTATACCTGGGCCTTATCAGGTACAAACCCCACTGTTGCTAAAAATGCTGAAGAAAAACGAAAATGGCATTAACCACAATCACATTTTCCATAAGAGATTTTGAAATTTATACAATATATACATCTATGTTTCAATGTGAAAATTATGTTTTTAAATTTCAAGGTGTGAGACACCTCTGCATAAATGGAGGTTCATATTAGTAACCGGAACTAAGCTGGTAAGGGTTTAAAAAAAACCATATCCACACATTTTTACCAAATTAATGCAAAAGTGCTTCAAAGTACTCAGAGGGCTAAAGATTATAGGGTGAGAAATACCAGCACACTTAGGTCACATGAAAAAAGTGCACCAGAATTATTATGCTTAATTAAACTGTCAGTTAATGCATGCAGCTTGATGCATCAGAGGGATGCACAGCAACTAAATCAAATTTACACAAAATTCCAAACACTTACCACTGCATTTTAACCTTCATATTTTACCAGTAACAACAGCTGATTATGCACCTCTATTTAAACACTGTACAGTTATACAAAACAGTTCAGCCCAGAGCGACTCTGGAGTTAAAATAAGAACATGTGCCAAGAACTAAACAGTAGCTTTAAGGCGTCTTTGACAGTTTTCCTCAAAGCAAATTACAGTTATTTTAATCGAAAGCAAATGCTACTGCTTCTCTAACTCTGAAACATACAGAAGATGATCCTCCGGTGACTTCCCATGTGTTTTGCTAAGATGAAGTTTAACAGCATGCTTGCTTGCAAAAGTCCTGTTACAAAGTTTGCACTGATAAGAAGTTCCAATATCTTCCTCTGGAGAGGACGTCACCAGTTTTTCCGATGGTGACTTTGCTTGTGCTATCTGACTGTTAATCTGTTCACTGGACAATTTGGACAAGTCTCTTAACCTGAAACCCAGATGTGATTCAAGATGACTGATATAAGTTGAAGGAGTTCTGATCTGTGAAGCACAGTCATTACAAAAGAACACTGGGTGCCCAGTGTCTAAATTTTTAAGGAACTTAGTTCCCCCCGTCCTTCGGAGCTGGTATTTCACATTGGCTAGCCAGTGGCTAATTGTGGTCATTGAAAGTCCCGTAAACCTGGAAATGTGCATTCTTTCTTGAGGGCTCAAGTCTGACATGATATATTTACCCTCTGAAGTCTGCCGCAAACTAGCTGCAAACTGGGCCTGCAATATGAGCAAGTGCTGAGGGTTCCAGTTAGACTGACGTCCCTTCCTTTTTTGAGCTGGTGTACTCTCTTCTGGTTCCTCTATTGTGGTACCATCAATGTCAGATTTCTCAGATATGCTGGAAGGTGTGGAAGATTTTGATGTGTGACTTTCTGTCAGGTTCTTCAGCATATCAGATATATCTGACAAGGCATTCTCGCGTAGCGGCGAGTTTGACATGAATGACACGACTGCAGATGTCTTTGCTGTTGTCACTGTAGATGAAGAAGATGCAGAAGATGTCGATGTAGATGACAAAAGCGCTGAACCCAAAGAGCAGCTTTTGTCACTCTTGCCTTTCGTCAAATCTATAGGTTGGTCATTGTTGACATGATAAAAATAACGGTCTAAGTGGTCTGTTTTTTTGGACTGTAGAGGTGGGGTGGCCACTGCAGCCTTTTCTGCCAAACTGTTGCTCATTTTAAACAGCATGCTCATTGGATCCAAAGCAGGCAAAGACGGCTTTGCTGCCTTCCCAAGGTGAATATTCATGACAGACTGTAGTGCACTTAATGGATTTACAAATGGCTGTTCAGGAGGGTGGTCAGTAATGATAGCTGTGCTGCTACTTAAAGAACTTACAATAGACTTAACAGGCTCCTTCCCATTTTCCACAGGTTCTACAGTCGGACTATCCTTGCAACCATCTCTCTGAGGGACTGGACTGTTCTGCTGGCTTTTAAAGCCACCATCATTGGAGGACTCCATCTTAAGAGGTTCACTGACTTCACTACTGCATGGTGAAGGTGTTGCACGCTTCATTGGAGAAAACTTTTCTTCAGGCTCTTTCATTTTTTCCTCCACTTTAGCCACCTTCTCAGTGACCTTCTTTACCAATTCTTCCATGGCGTGAAAGTTTGTTTTTGGCACAGGTGAGGTCTGGCTACTTGGAGGAGACACCAAGGGCTGGTTTCTAGTTGGTGATACTAGTTCATTGTTTCCAAACATAGGTTTTAACGGTGTGCTCTTCCCAGATGAGCCCAGTGACAGCTTCATCATATTGGGCAGCTGATAGGCAGCATGAATGCTGGGATAGCCACCCCAGCTTGGTGTGCCATTCTGGGCTTTGTTTATAGCTGATGTAACTGTGTTTTCTAAAGACTTCAATATATCTAATCCCCCTTTAGGGCTTTCTTCCAGGTCATTTTCTGTCAAGTAATGGTATTTTGAGGAGATATCGTACTTCTCCTCATCTTCACTTGACTTTTCCTTGTCTTTCATTTTGTCATCAGCAATGCTTCTTTCTTTATCTACTTCTTTTTTTATTTCAACATTTAATTTAGGGGAAACACTAGAAGGTGTATTGGATGGAGACGTAAAAGTGGTGGCAGCAAGGGGCACAGACTGTACTTTCTCATCTACTAAAGATGTTATTGTTGGAGTTGCTGGGGCTTCTATAATTGGCTTCCCTTTTTTCATGGCAGAGTTAGTGACTTTAATAAAATGTCCTGTCACCATCATGTGAGCCGTGAGTTCCTGCAGAGTGTCATGTGAGCTTCCGCACTCCATGCACTTCAAGATTTGAGATTTCCTCGCCTCAAAGTGCCAGGCATAGCTGGCACCATTCTGGTGACCGTAGCGATTATTTGGCGTAATGTAAGGATTAGAATTCTTTTGAAGTGCATCATTGGTATCCGAGATTGTTGCTTTTGGTGTCCCACCTGTGGAATCTGGAGAACTTGGAAGTTCAAGCTCCAGTGATGCTTTCTTTCTAGTAGCTGGGATAATTTTTGCTGCTACAGGTGTAACAGGTTCCTTCAGAGGCACTTTTTGGTAGTGTTTTGTTTTGATCATATGAACACTCAAATCCTGAAGAGATTCAAATGAATGACCACAGTACATACACTTTAAAACTTTCTGGGCATCTTCTTTCCCTTCCATTTCAAGCAAAGAACGTTTACGAGGTTTGGACCATCTTTTGGGATTATTGTTATCAGTTTCATGGTTGTCATCTCGATAATGTCCTGTTTCATTCATGTGCACTGTTAATTCTACTAAAGTATCATAGGCAGCACTGCAGTCTTTACACCGGAATTTACTGGCTCCGGTAAAAATAGAGCCATAAAGCTTACTGCTTTGTCTGTACAGTTGAACTGTGCTAAAAAGACTTGGTTCAGGAAGAATTCTGCTCTGAGAAACTTGCTGCAGTGTTTTAGCCATAGCAGTCTGGTGCCAGTCAAAGCTGCCACTTCCACAACTGCTACTGCTGCTGCTGCTGCTGCTGCTACCATTGTTCTTTTCTGAAATCGGCTGGTGAAGGTTCAAATTGAGATTGGACCAGTAGGAATTGGAGAGGAAGTTATTATAGACGGCTTTCATTTGTTCTAAACTATCAGATACAGTAGAGTCTTCCAGTGGTATTGAGACCTCCTTGCTCTCTTCCTCATTTTTGACAGAGCTGCTCTCAAAGTCTGCCATGCGATCACTTGTCTCACTGATATGTGATTCACTATCCATTTCATGGCTAGAAAATTCAGCTGCTGGAGAGTTTTGGTAGCTTTGGCAGTTCTTACTGAAGTCTTTTTCTGGACATGCATATTTTGCTGAAGGCTCCCCATCAACTGCATTTTCATCAGGTTCCACATCTTCTTCCACCAATGCTGCTGCTTTTAGTTCATCTGAAACATAGGCTATGATGAAGAGAACAAAATGCAAGTTAGTTTCTGCTGATCATACTTTTGCTTAAATGTGTTAGCCAAAGTATATTTATTTATAAAATTAAACAGTTAAAATCTAGTGTTTCTTCAGCACGAGAAAAAAATCTGCTCTTCAAATATAATTTGCCACCTTATTCTTCTCAAGGGGCAACAGCTTGAAATTAAAACTAAATTTGAAATTAATGAAGCACATTCTGGAGGTGGCATTCATTTCTAAAGTAATAAATTACTTGTATCAACCTCAGAGACAGCAGTTCCTGTCTGTCAATTAATATGTCTTATGCTTCTCCTACCCCTAATGCATTTCTTAACAGACAGATTCACAATTTAAATTAAGCAAGCATTTTTTGCTCATTACAGATTTGAGATTCAATCTTTAATAGAGTACAACAAACACCAAAAATTTCTAGAAAGTAAAAAAATCTTCAGCTGCAATAATAAAAAATTGATTTTTTTAAAGTTATCATTATTAGTAATATATTTTTTTAGAGTAGGAGATGGTAAAAGCAGGTGATGCAACCTTTTGAAACAACTAACTATGAGCAATTTGAGGGTATTCATTATGGGAGTAACAAATGACCTATTCACATTTAAACCTGCATTTCTCAGTGTGAAAGCCCATGCAGAATTATGTCAGGAGCTACTTCAAGGAAATTGGTATGCTGCACTCATTCTTGCTGTATAAATATATACAAGACCTTCCAGTGGACCTTACAAATGTCAAAGTGTTTGCTCTTTAGACTACTTTGTCAATATTTACTCAGCATAAGCTACACGGACACCCAACAGGGATCCTGTCTTCTTTCCCCCCTCAAGTCATGCAACTGGTGATGTAAATCTAAGATACTATTCCTGAACAGGATAGATGGGAACTAACAGTAAACAAATCTTTTTTTTTTTTTTCATGGTGTTTCTGTGCACATATTCTACATATTCTAAGTATACTAAGTTTTTCCTTTTAGCAAAAAAAACTATGGAAACGTCAAGAGAAGGATCATTAACTGATCAAAATGATCTATTTCTATAAAATCCATTAATTTACAGCTTCACAAGAAAGCAAAAATACAGCATGACTATTCTGTATTAAGTGGCGTTTAAAATTTACTTGCAATGTCTCACAAATAAATTTATAAACTTTGAAAAAAAAACCAAACAAACAAATCCAAACCACATTACCAGTAGACCCTATGGTTGAAGATACTTAACTTTTGACCTTCTCTGCAACACATGTGGAATGTGTGGATATCTGTACCTTAAGCACATCAAATAATCTATAGTTTGTTTATTCAGGCAGAGAAAATGTAAGTTTACACCCCAGAAAGACCCTAATTTAATCCACAGAGTGAAAAATGTAGAACAGTATAGTAGGTATCACATATACAGTATTGAACATTGCAAACTTCTTTCAGGGAAAATATGTTTAAATGTTACCAGAAAATCACAAGAGAGAAAACAACTGTTAAAGTAACAATGAAATCAGGCTTTTAGTTTCACATGGAGTATTTCTTCATTCAGTTAGGTAATACAAAATATTCACTACTGTTCTTTAACATGCATGAAGGGTAGTGAACTTTCCTCCAAGCATGTAAAGTTATAATCTGATCTTCAGAACAGAAGTTAAACCTAAGAAAGCACAAACATATCACATAAGAGCAACACAAAATAGGGATTAGATTATTTCAGCTCAGATAATTTCAGTGCAGAAAATTCATGCAACAAGGGTCCTATTTTTAACGTTTGGGAGAACACAGTTTGAAAAAATTTGAAACTTTACGATAAGATCTTTCAAAGATGCTGATACAAAGGCCAGACTTTGACAACAAGTTTATGATTTTTCAAAATATTTTGAAAAAAATTTATTGATTTATGTATATTACAGGCATGCTGGTAATTCATCCCCAGGATCAGTGCCTATCCTGCAAATACTTGCAAGGAAACCATTACAGAGAATCCTATTAGGTGGATTTCATTCAATAATTTCATTCCCTATGGATGGTACAAACTACTTTTCAACTTAACTATTTGTTCCACAGTGTTTCTGAACTCTACCAACACTTTAAACAAAGGAGACCAAAGCAGTTCAAATTACTCTCTAAAGCTAAAAAATTTTTAATAACTACTGATAATGTGTAAATAACTGTCTATCAAGTACCTGCCAACCACGCTGGCATATCCCAGTGATATAGATAAGGGCGGATGGAAAGAAAGAACAACAGCATGAAATCTATGATTCGACAGCAAACATACCCTTTTTCTTTTCCACCTTGTGGAATCAGTTTTTCTATTACAACTCCTGTTCCTTTGCTTCTGCTCTGAAGCTGAAGAATAATTCCCTTTTTATGAGGTAAAGAAAATCCAAGTTTATGGCCAGACTGCCTGCATTATAATGATCTCACTCCAACCTGCAGGCCAAGATGGCAGACCAGAGCACCCTGAACGTATACCTGACTTTTGCTCTTTTTGTCCACTGAGTGCTAGTGTGAGCATGTGCCACCCATTTCTACCTCACATTCCACACCAAAGCCCTGGGCTCTGTCCCTGCACACGATGGAAAGTCCCCATCATCACACACAAAGGTCACAAAAACAAGCACAGAATTAGTCTGGGTTTCCTTATATTTTTATTTCTCTTACTGATGAAATCTTACAGATTTTGTTTGGACTGAAACACTTGTATTGTCACATTCACAGTATTTTTAGAGAGTGACTTTTACATTAGGGAAAGCCTCCAGCACACAGCTCATTTAAATGTAAATCTATTTACCTTTCATGCTTTCTTTGCCCTTTTCACCAACTATCACGCATATTTGCGTGTTAACCAGGAGCTGCCTCCTTTATAGCTCTTCTCTTTCCTAAGCTCAAGCTGTGAAGCCAAATTGTGACATCAGTCTTTGATCCAGAAATGCAGGAAATGAGGCACAAATGACAGCATAGAATTGAACCCAGAAATCTGTAACTCAGATAAACTACAGCCTGAACAACTCCTTCTGCTCTTTCCCCTATACAAAGGAGAGCAAGGATAAAACACAACATTGCCCCCAGCTTGTTCCATTACCCCCAACTTCCTCAATCAAAGATTTATGCAAGAGATGAAGCTGCTCAAGGAAATATCTTAGCCTAAGATGTAAAACACCATCCTAAACTGGAATTTACACTGCTAGCTTCCAAGGGCCTTCAGGGAAATAGAAGGCAACCCAACAAGTCCCAGACCACTTTGCGATGGCAGACTTGGAGCATACTCAAAGGTCCTGCAGTATGCATACAGGCTGACATATGGAGGCTTCTCCTCAGAAAACCTAATTAAATTGTTACCAGCATGGGGGACAGAAGAAGAGAGAGGGTTAAGTCCAAACTTCAGTCCTTAATGCTCTGAAGCAGAGAGTATGGCATTCAGTACAGATACTCATGGAAAGGAGTCCATCTGCAGCTAAGTGAATCTCTGATCCCTCCATGCCCCACCAGATCTTGCTCAGAGGAGAGATGAACTATACTGTGTTTGAGCACAGATGAAGGTAACAGCACCACTGCAACAGAAAGAAGGACAAGGAGGCCCAAAGCAAAGAAATTTCTTGTTTGGTTGAGTACATACAAAAAGAGCAAAGAGAATATAAAAACAGAAAGCAAAATCATGAAGTGATGTTAAATACTTTTTTCCAGTGAGATTCTCTGCCTGGTGGAGAAAGTGTCTTTAAGAAGCACTGTCTTCAGCCCATTGTTACTCACCATTTCCTTCTTATAAAATTAAATAAATAAATAAATAAATAAGGCTTGTCTTTGATATTTTTCAAATGTAGAGTGAATGTTTGAAACAGTGGGGTGTCTGTTGAATTCTTCTTCAATGCCTTGACAGAAAAGTCAAAGAGGAAAAAAAAAACAACCCACCAACTTTAAAGGCAATTCTAATAGCAGAAGAAGTTAATAAGAATGGAAGTGAAAGAATTTAGGTGGTTCTGGATTTTGTTTTTCTCAAGTAAAGGAAGAAAAAAAATTACAGTTCTCAAAAAAGTTCTCATTTTACATCTCATGGGGCAACACAAGCCAAAGAAAATTGCAAGTGAGTTGAAGAGTGATGTCACTATAATATTTGATCAAAATGGAAGCAATTCCCTAGAACACTCCCCAGTTTATACAGAAGGTGAGGATATCAAAGAGGTTCAGAAACCTATTGCAGGTGCAGCCACAATAAGGTTGAGAACAAATACCTCCCTCATTAATGTTTGTTGTAATTATTAACTGAAGTGCTAGGTCGTAATGATATTAATGCATTTGATATCAATACATATCAGTAAACTGTGGTATAATGCAATTCATTTCCACACAAGAGGGAATTATCTTCATAACTGAGCTATGGATTGTTTCCTTGCCAGTGAAATAAATTGTGATCCATCACTACCCAAAATAATCTACACATTATATATACACCAATAAACCCACATACCTGGCTCCACACAGACACAGAGATCTGCTATACAAGAGCAGAGAAATATCTCCATCTTTTACATCTCTGCAGGCAGAGGAAGTCTTTGTGCAGCTAAAACAATTCTTACTCTACTGATGTCCCAGGCCTAACTCAGCAATGTCCTGAGGTGCTCAATCAGAACAACAGCTACTGGCTTGAACCCTGATGGCCGGAGGTGCTCTTCAGCAGAAAGAGGAAAAACATCACATGGTTTTCATCCCTTGCACAGCAATATCCACCCAGTAATGCAGTCAGACACATATCTCCAAGAGTTTGTATGGAAATATAAAACCATAGCATTAAAGGTGTACTTTACTGTTCTCCAAAAAACAATCCATTGCACAAGTCTTCCCTTATTTCCTGAAAAATGCATCTGAGACCATATATTTTGGCTTGGTTCTATCCAAATATTTAATTTCAATACTTATGAAATGTCTTGTTTTAATCGTGTTTTTCTTCAAAGACTTCTTCTTCTAAATCCATTAGCTTACTGGGGTATATTACATAGAATAATAGAATACGATGTTGGAAGGGACCTCAAGGATCATCTGGTCCAACCTTTCCAGGTAAAGCATGACTGAGACAGAATAATTGAATGGTCTGGGTTTGAAGAAACCTTGGAGCTCATCAAGTTCCAATCCCATCATGGGCAGGGACACCCTCCACTAAACCAGCTTGCTTCTCTGGGCAACCTGCACCAGTAGCTCACCATCCTCACAGGGAAGAACTTCCTAATACCTAATCTAAATCTCCCTCCTGTCAGTTTAAAGACATATTTAAACTAGCACACAAGCTTTTTGCTATAAAAAATATCAAAACATTTAAATATGTTCATGGTAGTGGGGCTGGAACTAGATGATCTTAAGTTCTTTCCAACCTTAAACATTCTTTGATTCTATATTCTTCTCCCATGAAAAAAACACTTAACTTCATGTTTATCAAAACCATTCAGCTCCTTGGAAATCTTTGGCTTTAACAAAACAGCTTTTCCTTTAGAAAATTACAACCAGCTTTGCTATTTATTTACGTGTGGTTTGAAATCATCATGTAATACTAAGTGTCATCTCCCAAACCATCAACTCCTTAAAATCCTGAACCCATATATAAATTTCACACTTAAGAGCAGGAAGACCATACATAATAAAGAGGGGGCTCAGTCTGAACACAGGTCCAGAGAAAGCCAAGAGAGAAACACCAGCACGAAGATTATTTGACTGTGCCAATGAACCTTACTCACAAAATTAATGAATAGAGGCAAGAGAAAACCAACTCAGTGGATGGAGTCAATCGAAGACATAATGCAAATGAAGGCATATAAAAGAGTTATATTAGTCTGTTAGAAAACTCCCACTCCACAGGCCTTCCACTTACAGGAAGAAAGGCAAGCATTTCACCCACAACATGAGCTATTTCTACACCGAGACTGACTGATATTTCATGTGTAACTGAAATTGTATTTGAGACTTCACTGTTCAGTAGAGATGTTAGCATATTCCTCATTAGGCAACAGAAACGGGAGGTATGAGGGGATGCCCTGGGTACAAGAGTGGCAAATGACAATGTTATCTCTAAATGGGCATGGCAATACTGATTACCCAGCACCTTGACAGGGACATTATTCCTGTTAGAAAGGTCAAAGGTTGTGTTTCTTAGAGGCAGGACTGTCTATTACAGGAGAGAAATGTTATTTCCAAGTGGAGAGGTCGGCAGTTCTCTCAAACATTGGCTGAAGTTGCTGGTACCCTGCACCGGTGCATAATCCTACTGCACAACTGATTATTCTGCCCACTGGCAAGGTCAAGTATATTAATTTTGAACATGTTAATTTGACGTGATATGCATGATTAATGCTTGTTTAGCTGGATTTTTTTTTGTACGTTGATAAATCTGCAGCCTTTTCATGCCAGTAAGAGTAGTATTAAGTTGCTGGGAATCAGTGTGGATGGATGTGATACAGCATGCCCTTCTAATGGGTGGCGATCATTAGGCACTAGAAACTTTGACGTGTACTTGCATTTGTTCCTTCATGAGGATACTGCAGCTGTCTGCCACAGAGGGCTCCAGAATTGGCCAGAGGAAGCTGTCCAGCTGCTCTCATCCAGCATCCCAGACTGGAATTACATTTGGAGCTACTTCAGAGAGCTCAAATCCACTCTAAGTGTTAAAAGTTGAGGATTACATGGACAGGAATACACAGTGAAGAGATGATAACAAGAAATGAGTTTATATGTCATTAAAGTGATGGTCATCTAAGCACAGAACAAAGCAAGTCTACAGTAGGCACCTTTTCCTCCTCTCATTCCCAACTCCCCTGAGTTTTGTGTAGTTTAAAGAAGGTTACAGGATTCAGGTTTCCTGTTCACTTTAGACTTTATGCTGCCATATGCAATGTATCATACAGGCCACCTACAACTGAAGAGAGTAAACATTATAAAATTGCTATTAATTCTGACAAGGGAGGCATACCTTTTTCTGAAACCAAATACTGTTTAGCTATTTGTTAAATGGGAGATTCCCATGAAATCCTCACACTTATGTATTATTTCCTTCATTAAATACACTCCTGAAAAAAAAAAAAACAGGATGTCCTAATATTAAGTTGTGGCTTAGAAACAACTTAGGGCTATTGAACAGCATCATTCTATTGAGGTGTTCAAAAGCTTCTATGAGTGTTTTATTCTTCACAGCAATCCCACGGAAGAAACAAGAAACATTCTTACCCACAGTTGATAGCTGCATACCTGGAAATTCAAAGTTGTTAAAAATCACTTGCCTCATGCCAGACAAGAAGACAAGTAAACGAGCCTGTGACTCCTGTAGGTTAACATATATTAATTCAGATATTTACAGATAACATAAGATGGCTTAAGTTTATATTTCTGTTCATAAGCTTTTTCACTGTGTTTATGTGAGTACAATATATGTGTATAATTGAAAATAATAGCCATTTTCCAGCTTCAAACAATTATTAATGATAAGAATACTCAGTGAAATACCCACAGGTGCGTGTACTCTGCGCAACCCAGAGCCTGTGATTACAAATCTCCTCTGAGCCAAGCTGCTGGGATCCAATAAATGCTGAATCTGCAGGATGCCAGCATGCTTCTTTTCGCAATAGGGAAAACAGGAAAGGTTTTCAAAGTAATTAGAAGTATTGTCACAAGTCTCCTCCAAAGAGCTTTCTGCTCCCAGCACAGAGCAGGACTTCAGGTATGCAGTGAATGCTGGTTCTGCCAGAGTATATGTAACATGATGGATCATGCCTCTATCCTCCAAAGCTCTGCTCTGCCTTGATTCCTGCCCAGGGCTTAAACTCCCTGAATTCAACCTGCGGAGTAGGGTTTTTTGTAAGATCTGCTCAAATTATCCACCCATTAAACATAACACCACTTCTCTCTAACATGGAGAACACATGGTCCTATCGGCATACAATTCTATGGATAGGGTTGCGTGAGGGTCAGTCTGAGATCCATCTCACTTGAAGAGCTCATTTGACACCTTCTACAAGAAGGTTTTCACAAAAAGGGATCTGAAGATAAAAACACTTTAATTGGGACCCAAGGTCCAAGTTGCTTCCATGTGTAATGAACAAAACCAGACAGATTTTTAAAGATACTCCTCACATAAAACTCGCCTTCAGATATCAATATTGTACAGTCAGAAGTGAATGATATGCTTATGAGAAGCTTCACAGGAGCAACAGTTCAGAGGCTATGCCTGGCTAAGAAAACAGATTTTTTTGAGGTTTGTCCTCAATTTGCAGTCTCACATGCACAATACAACTGATTCACAAAAGTACCACAGCTGTGGTGAAGCTGGTAATATGCCCTACTGTATGCCCACAGGTGACTACCAGAGGAAATGCAGGATCACAGCAATCAAGTGGAAAGGATGGGAAACATCATGGATTCCAGTGTCAACAGAAGGACCCTCCTTGCTGTCATATTTTGTGGAATCAGTCTCATTCCCACCTTTTGCTCTTTGAGAAAGCAGAAATTTGAACAGCCCCTATGCGCATAAACCTGGAATTTCCAGCTAATCCTGCTGAAAAGGGAAAAAAACAACTTTCTGACCTTCCCCACCACCACACAAACAGCCTTTTACAAGCACTATCAGGACTAGATATAGAGGAGGCAAATGGGTAACAGGGACTGTGACTTGGTTTGCATCAATTCAGGGTCTTGGTGTTTGGTTTCATCAACACTCATGTAGTACTTCCTCTTCCTCCCCTTGCCACCATTCCAAGTTCCTGGGGAAAGGATGCCCTTCCTCCAAGCACACCAAAGTTCCAAATTTACATCAATTGAAGGAACATAAAGTTCCTTGCTATCTCTTGGGAAGTTAAGGGTCAGCTAACCATCCACAAAGGATGATCCCATTAGGGATCCAAGAGCCAGGCTCAGACTGTTGAAGTAAACAGTTCACAAGCAGCCCCATATTCTGAAAACTTTCACATACATTTAACAACTATAATTAGTATGTCCATTAGGAACAGAAAAAACCTACCTACATTTGCTGTATAAATTATTCATCATGAATAAATGTGATCCACTCTGAATTAGACAAAAGTGCTTTTCCATTGGTTTCCAAAACAGTTTCTTGGTGTGAAGAACTGCAGACTGGTTAGAGTTTCCCACTCCAGACAAGCAAATACTACAGTGGGAAATAAATGTTCATGAGCAGAAAATAGCTTCATGTTATGCTTTCACCCTAATTTTGATTTGGGAGGTATTTTTTTTTTGTTAGTTTGTTTCTTAACTCTGTAGAATGATTCTAATCATAGAATTAGCATTTTCTCAAATGACAAAATCCTCAAAGAACAAAAAAATGTTTAGGATTTTTTGTTTTGTTTTGTTGGCTCGTTTTTGATTATTTTTGGTTGGTTGGTTTCGTGTTTTTTGTTGTTGTTGTTGGGTTTGGAGGTTTGTTTTTTTTGTTTTGTTTTGGTCTGTTTTTTTAAATGTATGTCACAATAAACATCACGGTAAAATGAAGCCAAATACCCTGTATGAACTGGTACTAAAACATAGTGACACTATCTCTGCTTGATATCAGCATTTGGGTGGCACCTTTTTATCACTTAAAAGCACATGGGGCATTCAACAAACTAATATAAGATTCACAGCCAACTTCAGGATAAGCAGGCATGAGCATAAAAGTTCTCAATATGGCTCTAATAGCTCTTAATTATTATAATCCTTCACTGAGCAAACAGATGTTGTACGGGAACTTTAGTTTCTTCAAATGCAGTAATCAAACCATTCTGCTTCTGCCTTGCCTCTTTTCAGTAAATGCTTTGTATAGTGGAGTGGAAATAGTAAATGTAGTGACAAAATGACCATTTAATTGTCACAGAAATCTGCTTCTGAACAAAACTGATGTTGCCGTTTCTCTAAACCCACATTTCTCAGAGTCTTCTGATTATGGTTTAGCATTTTTTTAGACTAAGAAAAATCTTACACCTTCCTTTCTGTAATCTTCCTACATCTTTGGTTGCTTCTAACCTGTCTCTATCTTACAAGTTTTACAGTAAACAGAACACCGGCTTTCTATTTGTGTTTACTAATATTAGCACACACCTCTGGAGCTGCAGCCTTCATTATGAAGCATTTAAAAATCAGGTATCCACCTAAAATTATATTACATTATGTTTATTACAGTGAGTCATTCTACTTGAAGATTTATTCATAAATGATCATGACTAGCTAAAACATTCAAAATGTACCAAAAGACCTTCAACCCAGTCCTTTATTTTTCTTGCAAATTTGAAATTCCCACTGAAGTTCTTTAGACAGTAGTTTCAATAGCTTTTCTGGCTGCAGTGCCTCCTTACAATAAACTCCATGCAACTGTATAAACAGTATAGCAGAAATCCAAATTATTTCAATAATGATTTCAGCTATTGTGAACTTGTACTTATAATGAAGTTTCTCCATGAAAAAAGGGAGTTTAATGTGGACCAACAAAGCTTTGTGTCCTTTCACGGTTTTTATTTAGCCCTTGTTTAAGGCAAACAGGTACTGACTGCAATATGAACCTTAGGACTCAGAGAAAGCAGGGATTCCAAGGATTACCTTTATGAGATGGTCCGAGTTTGTTTTGAATGGATAGCAAAAAGAAGCCCTGCATATTTATTTCACTCATTTACTAACTATACTAATATATGCTTTTGTAAATGAGTCTCTGTCTAGCACTAGCTATTGAACTAAACAGTATTTGAATAGGGGGGTTTGCTATAATACCATGCTAAGATAATGTGCTGGAAACAAATGGTTCACTGATTCCTGAATAGAAAATTCAGGGAAAACCCTGAGAACTAGAGGATGAGGGGGAGGGGATTAAAATATCACTTTAGAGCCACCAACCAAACTCTTGTCATTTTTAAAAGATGTTCCTGTGGCACAATATGAATAGTTTATAGCCACAATTGTGAACATTTAATGTCATATAAGAAAAGTCACTTGTCAGGAGCCTTTCCTTTACAAGCACCCTCATCATGACCTGTGTTAATGAAGTTAATTGAATTTAAGATCAATAATGGTTAATTATTGCAATTTGACATTCTGAGATAAATGGCTTTAAGACAGAGAAATGTGTGTGTATGTGAATTCTCTCCAAAGAAGGTGAACACATTACAGGCTAAGAGGGATCACACAGTCCTTCCATTGATCCTGGTACAATCTGATCGACCTAATCCTCTGATGAATGTGGGCTTTTCACAGCTACAAGTAAATGTTCTACAAGACTACTCTAACCCTTGTCACTGACCAAATCTATATGAGCTGTACACTAGAAATCTATTGAGATAGATTAAAGAACTGCTGTAGAAACAAGAGATGCTTCAATAAAGATGAAGGTTTATTATAGTGACTATTAATGTTACATGCAGTATGCAATTATGAATGCTTATGGATCATAAGAGTTTAATTTTGGTCAGTTAGATGTAAATGATCATAACTGAACAATAGTATTAAAAAAAATACCAGGTTAAAAAAGTCCAACAACCATGTTGAATTTGATGACTTATACGCAAATGTTGATAAGAAAGCGTACTTAAAATCAACTT
>NC_047557.1:90314921-90319921 GCF_012275295.1 Melopsittacus undulatus
GCTCAACAGAGAAAAATGCTCTTAGTTTATTAACATTCTCTGGACAGCAACCACATTTTTATGTATCTGCCTACCTGCATGAATCAAATACTAAACAAGACTATAAATAAGTATGAAGGTTCTTTTCCTTTTTTTTTTTTTGTCCAGACCAGTCGACCAGTCTTTAAGAAACTGCTTTGTGTATTATTACAAAAAGTGCTCTTCACATTTTTTCAACTGGGTATTCATGCAGTTTAGGTAAAAAATTTGAATAGTAAGATGCCTCACACACAACAAAATGGTCTTCAAATATACTCTCTATGCTCTAGCAGAACCATTCAGAATTCCTGCATGGATATTGCCCAAACATTCTCCATGTTATGGAAATACAATGACATTGCTCATGGACTTGAGTCTCACATGTTTCAATTAATAAAAGATTCAGGACTTTATCCATAGAAAATATAAAAGCAGCTTTTCACAGAATCAAAAGATGATGTCAATTCCCTATTAGAAAGAAATAATTAAAACTAGATAATGGTTATGAACAGCTCTGACCTGCTGAGAGCCTGAATGGTTTGCTTCACTCAGGACTCCAGTTCTTGTGACTGCAGGTCAGCTCTACGCAAACAAAGCCTTAACAGAAATGTTACGAAGGAAATAATAGCCATTTCCAATGATAATACACAATTTTAGCACCTACGCTTGGCTGATTTAGGTGATCGGCTAACATGTCAAACAGCCTGCCTTAGTTAGGTGAGCCTTTAATGGGTAACTGGCAGACTGTGGCAGCCTTATTTCTGTTTTAGATTTGGTTTGTCATTGGGTATCCATTACCTGCCATTCATCTTTGATCTCTTTGGACAGGCCTGATCAAACGATGTCATTTGACCTACTCCACTTGGCAGAAACTTGTATGACTCTCATAAAGGGGGCACCCCAGCTATAAATAAAATGACATTATTATTTTTCTGTCCTATCATGTAGAAGAGACAATTATGATAATGCAGTGTCTGTCACTTGGAGCCCAGCAAATTGCTAGCTCTCACGCAACTGTTTAGCTTTCTTATTTGTTTTTTGTCTGTTTTCCTCCATTTCAAGTTGGAAATAAAACAGAATTGAAATCACTAATGCTCTGCCTCACACTCTTGACAGTCTCAAGACTTCCTTTTATGGGACTGATGTGCAGATGTGACCATCAGACTGTTTGTCAGTGGTGGGTGGTGGTTAAGTGCTGTGTTGGCAACACATCCCAACAATGGAATCAGGTTTATACTTCATTTCCACCTCTGCACAGGAGCTCCTATCTGAATTCAGTGCTGGTACATATTACAACTAACAGATAAAAATCATGAAGAGAGTTTATTGTATCTTTAATAAAGCAACAACAGAGGAAATGTATGAGCCCTTTTTCTACTGCCAGGGGCCTTATGCATGGGGGGGGGGGGGGGGTGGTTCTGGAAAGGATGAGCAACAAGCCAACTGTCGGGATGTTGATTGTCTTTTGGCATTTTTCCAAGCGGCATGTATACCCCATTCCAATACATTCACATCTCTAGCAAAGTATACTGTGTGCGTGTATGGACAAATAGGGAGCAGAGCATACACAAACTGCTTGGTCTGCTACTTCTGTGCCCATGTGGGTCTGCATACCCGAACACTAACACTAGTTTGGCCACTGGCCTGAACCTCTTTACAGCCTCTTGGCTAAAACATCACTTCCCTCATGCAGTGTCCCACCAGCCACTATTCATGATGTTTTCCTCCATCTTCACCATGGAAAGGTACATGACTATACTAAAGGCACTTTGCTGGAGGACATAAGCTCCAGCAAAGGCCATCACTGGCACTCTTACTGCACAAGTCCCACTGCTTCGACTCCACAACACACTCTCACAACAGTACAGAAATACTCACAAAATTAATTACCCATTTCATATTGCTTAATGTGTGACAGTTGGTCCATAAAGCTACCACAAGCATCCACTATGGGGAGACTCTGCAAAACCAACATGACTAGTGAGCAAAATCACACGATATCAACCTCCTTGAGTATGAGAACAGGCACCTATGAAAGATGATATAAAAATCTATGTACCTCCATTTGTTACTTGTTCTACTTGCTCTTCCACAGACTAGAGGTGCTGCTGCCAGTAAACATATCTCTGTTTACTGACAGAAATGCTGAGAGAGAACTAAAACTGTTAAGGGCTTGTAAATACCGAATAGTTACTCATCATTAATTATTTGTAATTAATTATTCATGATTAATTTGTGCCAGAACAGGAATGTTTTATTCTGAATTAATTTAATTCATTTCAAAATTGCTACTTTAAATTGCCACCCTAACATAACATGATATAATCTCTCTCTGTAGACAAGCCCTAAAATATTAAAAAAGCATTTAAAACAAAGGAAGAGCGGTATGTTCTTTCATAGAAACACATGTTGTCTGCCAGCTTTGCAATATACTTTGCCTCATCATCGAAAAGGCAACCTAGACAAAATGGAGCCTTTTTGGTGTCCTAGAAATTTTTGCAATAAGAAAAAGGGGGAAAATATCCCATATCAAACTTGGGAGTGGAGACAGATCCCACTGATGCTACAAAGAGAGCAACTGAAAACAACTAGGTTTTCCTCAGACATAGCTATGAAGAGCAACTCAAGAGATGTATCAGTAAGAAGTATCAACAAAAGAATATTGGAAACAAAAATAAAGAATTGGCATTGTAAGGTATATTTTAAAGATGGAAAACCCCTACATTTTTTTCCTTATGGAATAAAGAAAGCAGATGGTAGGACTTAAAATTCAAGTACATTTGGCAGGGAAGCCTTTTCCTGTTGCAATAGTAGTGCACGTTATTCTTCTAATCCATCACAAAAGTGTGCCTTCAACATAGCATGATTCTTTCAGGTAGATTTCTTTATTACAAAGTTTAGCTTCTTAATGATACATACTTGAAAAGAAGAAAGATGCAGATACCACTAACTTCTCCCATTTGAGTTGTTACTGTCCAGACGTTCTCAGCAGAGATATAAGCCAAACCAGGTACTAAGCAAGCACTCCTGCAGAGTAACCTGACAATCCTCACCTATTCCTGATTTTCAAACCAACCAAGGATGTAGCTTGCTTTTATAAAAAGAATTTTCTTGCACATTAACTCCACACTACAATCTGCAAGAAACATGAAACACATGAAAACAAAAGTCCCAGGTTTTTTACCTCTTCTAGGGTACAATCAAAAAGCAAACAAAGCATCTTATTTCTAGTGTGTTATCACTAAAGGAGAACCTCAACAGAGGCAGAAAATTACACCACAAATCCCACCAATACCTTGTGAGCAGGCGTTCAGATCCACACAATTCATGGGATATATAGGATTTTTTTTTTCCCCTCCATAACACAGGTTTCTTACCCTCTTGTGAGAATCCAGGTAAGTGAACAATACAACAGTGATCCTAAGGGAAAGGGCTGACCTCAGTGAATGGAGGCTTCTTTTCTTGGTGTGGGATAATATACTAAGGTTTAAATATAAAGGGGCATGGCTGAAAGGGAAAGCACCACTCAGAAAAAAGTTACATAAGAGAAAGTGAAGGAGCGCGATGATGTCTAACCCCAGATACAAACCACTGAAGTTGACTGAGAAGCATCCTCAAAAGCTTACTTTCTCCCTGTGGCAATTCAGGAGGATCAAAGGCTGCTGCTGTTCACAGCTCTATCCTTGGATAAGGATGGACAAACTGCCTGATTTAACCCTATACTACAAAGTCACTCCCTTCCCCTGTTTACTGCTCAGCCTTTTTACAGCAAAGGAAGCATTTCCTCAGATCTGAACTGGACATCCATCTGCACTTTTTCCAGCTAAGATTTATTTCTTACCAGTTACAGCTATATTGCAGCAAGTGCAAATTTTGTTTCAGTACAAGAATGCTTTATTTTGATTTAACACAATGCAAGTTGTACTTCATTGCTATGAAAATAGCCAAAGGTAAACTGGTTTAAAAACCATGGCTTTAGTTAAACCAACACAGATTCATGCACAGCCACCAAACCCTGCCTCATCATCAAAGGTATCTCCCAGCTGGCTCATTTAGCAATCTGTGTTCTGCTTTGTTACAGCTGACTCCTTTGTAATTCTCACTCTCTCTCCAAAATTTCTACAGTATCTGGTGATCCTTCCCCAGTAAAATGGTCATTTTTCACAGGAAGAAACTCAAGTAGTTTCTCTACACAAGCAGACTTCATTTCCTTCCTCTCCTACCCCTCTCAGATACTACTGCAAACACATGTCTATCTCACAGTCAGTTCAAAACCCTCAATGCCACATTTACAGGCTACATCTGACTTTGTCTAATGGCTTTTTGATACCTAAGGTACTGCCAAAGGTAAAATCTGAAACATACCATGATGCATTTGGGCTAAAAACATTAATTTCAAAACAATTTCTAGTAGTTCCTCCAACCAAGTACTTCAGCTGCACTGTATTTATTTGCCCTAAAATTTAGCAGATTCCTGAAAAAAAAAAGACAGTACAATCAGTCTTCAAAGAAAAGCTGCTATCACCTGCAACATCAATGAATATATGTTAATGAAATGGTAAGCTGTTTAATAAGCCATTATCAGTTATATAAAAAATATTTAATCTGCAAATTACAACATACTTACCAAAGCAGCTGTCCATATCTAGGCAACCATAATTTCACTATCTAGCTCAGCATTGAAATATGAAAGCATTTTGTGAGGATCCAGGATATTTGGCATGGACATTAGTAATAATGTTCCTGGCACCATGCACTACCTGCATGTTCATGCTGCGAGAAAGCTTCCTGCTCCTATACATCTCATTATCTACTGGTGCCACAGTGGGAATGTGAATGCAGTCAATCACTCCCTGGATACTCAGGAAACTAGCAATGACATATAAACCTTCATTGACTTTCTGTTGCTGTTGTAAAGTGTTTGGTACCTTGATGAATATCTGAATGTGTTGCAGCATGGCATCTAGGAAATGAGTGAGGCA
>NC_047557.1:90324921-90417421 GCF_012275295.1 Melopsittacus undulatus
TGTGTTCTCTTTGCATTGATCATTTGATCTAAAAATAGATGTATTTTGTTCATGAACACTTTCCTTAAGGCAGAAAATAAGTAGTAAAATGTCTGCAGAAATAATGTGTTATTAACATGAAAAACAACCAGAAAAGTACCTCTTGTAAAACATACTGAAGAACAATGCCTGGCAACAGGCTGAGGAGTACTTGGTTTTCATACTATTTCTAAAAGTAACCAGTCATGCTGTCATTAAAGAAACACCACTGAGAAAGCAACAGAAATGTGCCCACAAATATTAAAGAAATTTATGTTTCAATCTTCTAAATAATCTTCTAAAGAAATAACTGTTTTCAGGGGAGGAAAAAAATCTGAAAAAGGATCTGAAGTATTTATATGCCATTGAAGCACTAGGGCAAACTTCAAACCAAACAAAAAGTGCAAACTACAAAATTCAACAGTTTTGGATTATCAGCATCACAGCACATTTATACGAATTTCCACAGCAGAGGGTCACTTACAGTGCACACACAGTACCATGGGAAATAAAGGCAGCTTAATCCTTGATTTTCAAATTTCTTTGCTTATCTTGGTATGAATCAGGATCTACCTTGACAGAGAACTGGTATCAGCCTTTCATAATGTACCTTGATAAGCAAGAGAAGAGGAGAAGCGGAGGGGGAGATTTCACATGTATGTTGCAGAACTGCAGGCATGAACCACAGCTAAATGTATAAAATACGTAACATACATCAACAGCCTTGTTTGGAAAACAGCATGAAATTTTGGAAAGAGTCCCATGCTTATAAACAAATCAGAAAGATCTTGTAGCCTAGGCATGACCCTCTGCCTGCATTTCCTAAAACCATATTTAAGGACTTTTTAATATGGTCCTGAATATCACTGCATTTGACATTAAAACAGTAAGAGCCATTTGGCATTACTTTGATTTGAACACGAGTAGGAGTTTTGAGACAGAAGAGTATTGGTATCCCCTCTCCCTGCAAACCCTGCCTGAAGGCAGCAGAGTATTCATGTAAATACTTGTTTACAGATTTTCAACACTCTTAGGCACATATAAAAGTTCTTAAGCAACGCCTTCCATCTCTCCACTCCCAGAACCCAGAGGACAGCATCAGGCCTGCCAAATCCACCCTAGGGATCAAAACCGAGAATTTTTGACTTTGGGACCTATGATAGGAACACCTATTCAAGTAGTATTTATGTGCCTGGCCAGTTAGCCATGACATTTGTGCAACCCCTTGTGAATCTGGTGCAAGTCTGGAGCATGGAAGGACTCCAGAATACGGCACAAAACCATGTACTGTTCAATTGAGTAATTCCAGGAGCCCTTCACAACTATAAAAGTCCATCACATACAACACTAACAAGAGCAAATAGCCAGGCAACTTATGTGACTGTATTTTGATACATCACACAATAGCTTCATTTAGCTTAATGCAATACATTACAAAGGCAGCACAAAAGTTAACATTAGTCAACAACATAATGGACAGATAAGTGTCTCACCATGGTTAAGGACATACCTAGGTTCCATTATAAGCTTTATTTTTAGCCCGTCCTTTGCTTTCTCTCTTCAAATTGTATGAATAGCAAAATTGGTCTGCTTGAAATTACTAAGCTGAAGTGAAAGAAAAAAAAATTTCTGAGAAGTCATGGGAAAAAAAAAAAGGGCAACTTCTTTCAAATTAGACATCACTCTGGATTCTGCAATAAAACTGTAAGGACACCAGGGGAATGTACAATTTTCCATTTGATACCAAGCTATCATTCACCTTAAGTTTCATCCCTGGAGAAGCAGTTTTCCCTTATTTGATACTGAAAAAGTCTGTCTTTTGGAAGCTGAAAGGTTCTATCTACTAGCCTCATTTTTCAGCATTCTTACCAAGAGTCCTTACTATTATTTAGAGCAAGAGGCATGTTGCAAAATAACAGGCAACTACTTTTTCCCTGCTGCCAAATATTCAAGTTACTCTTAGCTTCATTGAAAATTAACTTCTATACAGTCCTAGTCAGTAGGTTTCTCAACTAAAATGACACCACTGTACTTCACCAATATGGTAAATTTTATCCCAAAGATTCCTTCAGATCCTGAGTGAATTATGTAGTGATTCTTAACAATGAATGAAAGCAAAAAAAATTTCAATGCATACATCTATTTTTAAAAAGCAGAAACATAAAAACACATAGTTCCATGTTATTATTAAGAGAGGTTGAAAATTTGTTGAGCCCTTTTTTCCTTTTCTGAAACTAACTGAAAGAAGCTTTAAATGCAGAAAGTGGGAGTTCAGCTGCAACTCTTGTTAAGTGTCCTCCACAGGAAGCTTTAAGAATTTGCTCTGTGAATTGTGTAAAACTTGAATTAAAAAAAGCAATAGTTTTTACGCTACATTACTACAGTTAGATGTCTTAGAAAACACTACTACAAATCCGAGCTTGTAAAACTTGTAATCAGAGCCAGGATACTCAAGTTTACCCCAAGGTCTGATTTGCTATATGATTTCAGCCAACCTATTTCATCCCTTTCACCTTCTCCTTCTCTATAATTACTGCAATAACCAGTAAACTCCATTACACACCTCTGAGTCAAGTTCCTTGCAGATTTAAAAGCAGTTCCACTGATTTTAAAAGAATTGCATACTAACGCAGAATTTGGCTTTCATATGGAATGTTATAATTAATTAATGCTTAAGAAATTCTTCGCAATCATCTGCAGTAATAAGCTACACAAGTGCAGTAATTGTTGACATACTGAAAGTACCTAGGAAAAAAAAAATCAATATATGGTGTGCATAATCTCCAATTACTGCAGGTAGCCTTCTCATGCCAAAAAGAGCATGTGACAAAGGTGACAAAATGTCTGCACATCCTCCTATGCTCACCGTTGGAAGTTCTGGTCCTTACTAACTCAACACTTGAACTTTTACAGATTTCCCTTGATGCTAATGCCACTGACAAATCCATCATCTGTCAACAGAAACACTTTGATTTCAGGATATTTCATTCCACCTGCCTTCTAAGGAATGCAGGAGAAACAGCATCCTGGGATGTGGGTCAGGTTCAGCTTTGTCCACTACAAAGTAAATGGTGTGAAGAAAGCAGGAGCATCTTCACGGTTCCTATCTCTACCTCCTGAGCAACCACCAGAGCTACAACCTTCAGCCATCCACTGTTACTCCAAGTAGGGCCCTGACAGCAATGATTAGTGAATTTATATTGTCATGCTTAAACAAGCCAAGCTTTTTTATTTAAAATAACATCACCTTCCATGCTATACTCAAAGTACCCAGCAAGAACTGAAACATGACAGCTGATAAAAATCAAGGTCTTTTTTATAAACTGCATAAACATAACCATTCATCTAAAACTAGCAAACCGCACCTTTATTTGTATAATTTTAAAGACTGCCTTTTTCCTTTGAAGTTGATATTTTTGAAGGCACTTGGAAGTTAAGGGCCCAATACTTAGAGAAATTAAAATGAGATCAAAATGCTTTAGAACCGGCTAAAAAATTGGATGGGGCTTTGAGCAACCTGGTCTAGTGGATAATATCTCTGCCTGTGGCAGAGGGGTTGGAGCTAGATGATCTTTAAGCTCCCTTCCAACATTAACCATTCTGTGATTCTATAATGATTAAAAAATTATAGCAGGCAACACAACACAGGATTTTCAAAGTATCTTCTAAAAGCAGCATTTAGCCAAGAACTTTAGGGCCAGGTAATAAACTCTTGAATGTGGCACAAAAACCTGCAAGAAGTTTTTCTGGGGCAACAGGCACTGTAAAATCTTCCACTTCACCTTAAGCATGATGTTACGTATTTTTGTTAAGTAAAAAAAAAAATAAATAAATAAAAAGTCCGTATTTTAAGAAAATTCAATAACGTCAATTAAATTATCCTGCAAGCTCTACAAGGCAAGGCCCACATCCTTATATGCCTTTCAACCGTATTTAATACAGACCCTGATTCTGAGCAGGGCCTCTGGTTACCACTGCAACAAACATAAAGAAAAATGGTAAATTTAAACATAAAGAGTTATCATAATACCCTCATGCTCTATTAAGATACCGAACATCAAAGGAAACATGAGATAGTGCATAAGTGATAACTGCTGTTAGATTCTATGTATAGTCCAACCCTTTATCACATAGCATTAAACATATGTCATTAATTACATATCTTTTAGACACTATAGGTTCAAAGAAAACTGAAGAGGTAGGGAAAAGGGATGAGATTTAATAAACAAGGGCCATATTTGCTTTTGATGAAAAGTACATTGTGCTATTCATATAGGAGATCATGAAGAAATCAAATCTTCGGGAGAATGCAAAGAATGATCCTGGATAAAAGAGCTGATTCTGACATTTCAGTGTGAGAGAAAGCAAAGAAATCATAGTTCTATGAGAGTATTTTTCATGCAGCTATGTTTAAAACAAATGCTGATGAGATGTCCCTAAACATTACACAGGCATCATTAATTACCCACTAAAATATACATACATATATATATACACATTAGGTATATACAAAATTAAATCACAATTCTTAAACATCATTTGCCAAAAGACAAAAAGTATTCTTTCCAGTTACCCATGGCACTACGTGCTGTAGAGTTACACCTTTTGCATTATTTGCTTTGCAGTAGCTGTACCATGAGTATTGCAGAGGTGACCTCTCATTTTATAAGCATCCTTCTATACCTGTAACAACAGCAAGTTCAGAAAAAGTACTATGGCACAAACTAAATAACATCATTTAATCTATTTAAGCTGTGCGATAGAATCACTGAATAAAGAAAGTAAAACCTCTAGTATATGGAAGAAAAGAATCCTAAATAGCTTTGTCTCTGTGAAATTCATACCCTGCAATGTAAGAGTTTTATCAGGATATCTTACACATTAAGATCCATTGGATCCATTGTTGGAAACAGAATTGGATTAAAAAAAAACCTTAAAAGGAGAAGCAAATCTGAAATACAATTTTTTCTTACACTAGTATCCCTATTTTGAAAGTAGTTCATAAAACACTTCATGACACAAAGAAAGCCAAAATACTGTTAGTGTATCCTTCTAGAAAGATTAACCTGCAACATATCTCAGTGTCTGAAATCAGACATCTGCATTATTTGATCTAATGCTATTAATAAACATGAAAGCTCTGGCACCTGTGAGAGAGTGAAAAATGGAACACAGAAGTATCTTTTAATTAAATATATTAATGGTAAATAGCACTTCAGCAAGGGAATTTTATTTTCTTTTTTTTTAATTTGGCTCTAGACTAAATATATACTCAAGTAACATTCAATTATTTCAAAATTCATTCATATAACTTTTCTGGTTTATTTGTTTACAAACTTACTTGCTCCCTGAGGTCTCAGCTCTCATGTGCTCCAGCAGCAGGTAGACAGCTGGGGAGGGGAGGGAGAGAGGGGAGAGGAGAGAGAGAGAGAGGAGAGAGAGAGAGGAAGAGGGAGAGGGAGAGGAAGAGCGACAGGAAGAGGGAGAGGGATAGGGAGAGAGAGAGGGAGAGGAGAGAGGAGGAGCAACACAGCAACACCTCAATGGCATGACCCAGTAAAACCTGGGATGCAAACCAGACATTCAATGCACAAAGATGATTTCCTATAGAGTTGTGTACTCTTCCCACAGCTTTCAGTGGAGGGAAAAAAAAAAAAAAACAAAACCAAAAACAAACCTAAAAAAATCTTAATTCAAGATACAAAGAAAATATGTATTAAACAGCTACCAAATTTATTCTGCTAATGAAACCTGTATTCGGAAGAGATGAAGAATATGGAGCTAGCCAGTATTATGTTAGATTCTGCTTGACCATTTATCTGATTTACAGATCCACCTAGTGAAAAAGCACAAGTTCATTTAGTAAAACGTATGCATAAGATTAACAATCAAGAAAAGGCTAAAATTAAAATGAAGGATGAGGAGAACATTAACAATAGACATTTTCAAGAGTGGAAAAGGCTGGGTAAAGCAGTTACATACTGGAAATGCATGAAATTGGTGGCTTAATTCCTTGGGATTGGGCATGTTCAGATCCCACACAGTCTGAGCTGTATTTTTTAACAAGCTGATACATCTTCTGTCTGATCATTATGGATTTTGACAACGTCATTTTGGAACCTTGGTTACTAAGATATCAATAATTAAATGCTTTCACACTTCGCTCTTGTGGGTATTGGCAACTTATCTTTGTCCTTTGAAGAAGCTAATGGTATAATGGGCAAAACATCAAGAATAATTAAAGAAAATGCTGGTATAAACTCCATCAGAAAAAAATACAACTTTGTGCATGGCTTGGTATCTCACAGGCTGTACTTAGTTTTAAAATTAGGTGAATTTTAAAATTCAATAGATTAAGATACAATGTAGGAATAGTCAAAAAGCACAGACTTTCTTTTTTTTATAAAAAGCCCCAGGGAGCAGATTAAAGATACCATATAGCATTGCTTTTACATCATCCCTGAAAAGTCCCAAGCATAAGTACATAATTATGAGAGTAATAACGCATAACTGTCCCAGAATATTCCTGGAGAGGTCAAGTCTTAAGGTACAGAGTTACAGAACTCTGTTTTACACAGCCCAGAAATGAGGAACAGACAGGAAAACAAGTTGAACTGAGGACAAGATGGATGTAAGGCTGCTCTTCATCTGACCTGCTCTTGTTGAATACCTGGAGTTAGTCCGAGGGCCACCTGCCCTGACAGCCACTGAGCTGTGCTAACACCAGGTGTCCCCAAGAACTGGAAAAACATTAATAACTCCTATTCTACACATGCAGAATGCAGCAAATTATACATGGTTCCCTTCCAGATCAGGAGTTGCATGCTGCTGCATATCCTTCTTTTTTAAAAGGTATGATCCTCTAATTATTCACAGATATACTTTTCTATTCCTATATGTAACAACGCAATGTTCAAGTTGGTGACAAAATTCTCACAAAACGTATTAGCTCCACAAATGTTTATCTTTAATCTACAAATAACTACATTTGGAGAAAATGAAATGCTGCCTTTTCATCATTAAATTATGCAAGACTTGCAATCTTCATGAGTAAATTTGTTGCAATGAAAATGGACATGTTGGTATGAATTACAAAGGACTGGAAAATCTGAAGTAGAAATAAGCCACCAAAAAACTACGGGAAGAAATATTACAGGAACCAGTATGTCAACCCTAATTGTGTAATTACTTTTTGGCTTGGTCATATAAGCTAGAAGCTAGAAACAAGAGACAATGGTAATTTCTTACTGCTGAAATGAAGGTGTCAAACTGTCTTGTATGCTCTGTGTGCTCTAAGCTAAAGTTTACATTTATATCATGTTACTTCAATTACAATCATAAAAGAGACTTGAATACTTCAGCCGCATTAGGCCAGTATTCATAAATGTTAAACACACACACTACCAGTTGTCTGTGTAAAGACATTTTCATATATGTGCTTGTTACTGAAATTCTACTGCGTAGATCATTTGTTTGGAAAAGGAAACTTCTTTAAAAGAGATAAAAATGCACATTTTAAAATATTCTGCAGAAGCATTTGTTTTTTTCCTGAGGAATTTACAAGATTCAAAAAAGTCAGTAAACTTCTGCAGCATCTCAACATACAGTGAGACACTGTAACAGTGTCTGATCCTAGCAACCTGCCTCACAGTGCTCTAACCTCTGTGATAAACTCATTTACAGGAAACTACACACTCTAAACATACAGAATTTTGCCTCTTTCGCAACTTGTACAGGTTTAGAGTGGAGCGGAAAGGTGCAATGAGAAGGCAGCTCTATGCTTCCTGCACTGATAGCCACCTCCTCCTGCACTGAGCATGGAGAAGGGACCAGCACCATTTCCCTACCACCCAACAGGGCAAGTCATGAGCCGTCTTTCTCAAAAGCAGCCCAAAGCAATCTTTATGCTACTGCACATTATTGCCACTTTATTTTCTAACTTATTTGTTTTCATTTCTTCAATTTGCCTCTTGTGGGATTGCCTCTCAGTACAGTACTGACAGATGGGTGTGTGAGAAGAACAAACTTCCCTCTTGGTAGATAGACAGAAATCAATGAAACAAAGACTGCTTTACAGTAAATAATCAGAATGGAGGGTCAAAGGGAAACAAACGTGAAAACCAGAAACTGAGTATATCCAGAGTGGGCACTTGTGTGTGTATTCAAAAACCAAACACAGGTGTTAGGATCATCTCCGCCTAACATGACACATTATCATAGATTGTACAGATACCACATAGTTTTATACAACTCATTTTAGAAGTGTTTTTAACCATTTTAATGGGATTATTGTCAAATGCCTATACACAGAACTGTGTTAAGACTTAGAAAAAAAAGCCATAAATAATATATGTTACAAAAATTACTTAATATATCTTTTTACACATAAATGCTAGGGCAAATTAATATCAGAGCTACATACGAGCCTAAAGGAGTTGGGATGATTTTGTTTTTGCACTGTTTCTCAACTGACTTGGGCTTCAACTGGCACAACTGGGAGATATTTATGAGAAGAAGTAAAAAACTTGCCCAAGATGCACCAGTTACTGAAATGCCAAGTATCCACAAGTCTTTACAAAACAGAATATTGAGATTACTCACTGGACAATGGCAAATTAGGAAGTCTCTTTTTAGGAAATTACACAAGTACCTAAAAAAGATTCTGCTACAAAACATTGCATGCATGTATATATACAAGCTATCTTTGTACAAACACAGAGATCATTCTATCACTACATATAAATTATGTTTGCTGTAATATGTGAGCATGAAGTATAGGGGATTGGTTTTAAATGTTCATGAAGTGTAATCTTCAGAGAAGCAAACCCTGCTCAGCAATCCTGTAGTAGTCTCAATGCAGCCAGTGAAGTAACTAATAAATAACGGTCAAATTATTCATCTGCAAATATACACTTCATGTACTATGAAGTACCATTTGAAAGCATTTCAGGAAAAATATTTCAGCAACTTTCAGGAAAGTGTTTTTCTGAAATTGTCTAAAATGAAGCATAGTCATATGACAGAAATATCTGAAGAATACTTATAATTAATAAAAATATAAATTTTATTTTCTCCATGTATCTGAAAAAAATAAAACCATTTCTGTATTTATATAGTATGCAGAATCCTCTCCTCTTTTAGTTTAGGACTACATGATTAAACGTAGCCTTTTGTAAAGAGTAAGGCCAGATTTTAAGATGAGACTCAGATGCAAATACCAACATGAGCAGAAGCAATGTCCACAAGATCCAAGAGCAGTTTTGGCTCATTTCTACCTAGCTTCCTCAGTCTTTAGGGTAGGATATGAGTAATTGTGACAACTGCAACATCAGCCATTTTGGCTTTCCTTAGACTTTTTCCTCCTTTTCTGTTTCCCAAAGACCTTGATAAGGATTTTTGATTGTTTGTTTTCTTTCCTTTTTAATTTAGAATTGTTTGACTATTAAGAGGATTCTTTTTTCTTTGCAGCTGTTTGACCTCCACTTCAATTTTTGAATTACAAAACTTAAAAAAAAAAAAGACTGCTTCCTTCAGTAGTTTAAAACACAAATTCCTTTTTCTTAAACTGTCTTTATCTTACATTGAATGACTAATGATAAAGAACATAATGTCAAATCATAGCAAAATCTCAGCATATTCCCTGCCCATCGCAGGGGGGCTGGAACTAGATGATCTCTTAAGGTCCTTTCAAACCCTAACTATTCTATGATTCTATAATTATATATATAGCAAAACAAAATATTCAATTATAAACTCCACCTCAAAAGTAACATCTACATATCACTATTTAATTACAAAACTGTACACATAAGCATTAACTCTCAAATTCTCTTGTGAAGGTATATTCTCCTCCCTTCTCCTTCTCCCTCTTTCCCCCATTTTATGGGTTGAAAATCAAGGTAAATACAAAACTCACTGACTTCCCTTCCAAGTAAAAATCAGGAATTCCTAATTAACAGAATTACGTTTCTGCACCTCTTTTTTCTAAACCCATAACTGCACACAGTACCAAAAAGAAGTCGAAAGAGGAAATTTCAAAATCATAACACTTACTACAAAAACTCAAAAGCACAGACATTCTAAATCTTGCTACTACTCTGAGTGGGATTCAAGCTATCTTGGGCAATATAATGATCAAATGGCAGCAATGCTCTCATCCAACTGCATGGATATAGACAGGCATTCTCTCATCCTTCAGTACCATGGGATAAATAAAAGTCTGTTTAATATTAAAATTTTACTTCTTTAAGTAGTCTTATTTTATCTCAGGAAAGAAGTGAAAAAGTTATAGTGATGTTTCTTACGATCCCAGCTTCGTTTAGCTGTCAATTCACAGACTCACTAACATCCAGAAACACTGTGCTAAAAAGTCTATGTTCTGGATACACAGTGTATCTAAGAAGGCCCTGAAGTAGCTTTTTGAGTTTTAAGGCACTAATATGAATGAGAGCAAAAAGTTTAAAAAACTACTATGAGGGAACTGTGTGTTTCATTGAGTACCAATACTCTCTTACACTTCATAAAATATATGTTGGAAAATCATTAGTTCAATACATAGATTTATGTCAGATTATGAATATATTTAATTTGAGGAACTTAATCTCTTTCTGCAATATTTTTTTTCCAAGAAAAAAAAAAAAGTATTCATATATAAGTTAGGGTTTCTCAAACCATATACTCCCACTTTTAATGCCTGAATTCAGCTTCGTGTTTTTAAGTTTTTGACATGTTAAAGACACATATAATAAATAAGCGTATTACTATGTGGAATACAAACTTCTATTTAAACTTCAGAATACCAGCATTTAAGGGAAACTTTTGGCGGAAGGCAGGTTTTGTAAAATCATTTTTACTAAACAGGACCCCAGAAAATAGGAGAACCTGAATATCAGATAATGTATTTATGACAATTTGTAAGTGTAAATAGTTTGAACATAAATACCTTTTAAAAAGCGTGCCTGTTTTCAGGCAAAGCAAGAAATGCAGCATTCCAAGTAGTAGAGATTTAGGTAAAACAATCTAAAACTACACCCTTTAAGAGGATTTTATGGACTTGCCGATAGACATGAGATGTCATTGAGGGTATGGACACAACAAAGCTTTAAGGTATAGTTGTTAAAAATATTCTTATGCTATACAGTTGGTGGATTCACTGTCAAATTAAAGACAGCAGCTTTTTTATTCTTCATATCTCATAATAGCTTGTTCATTTTTTTTGCTACTTATGTCACTGTTATTTCTTGTCTGCCTTGATCTTGTTTTTAATGTAATTTACATACATACAAGAACCAAAAGATAATAACGATAACAATATTACACAGTGTAGTATGGCTAAAGTGAAACTTCAGACTTCAAGACTGCAGCTGTAATGTATGCTTCTTTGCCATGGTTTGTCAGAACAAACAGAAGGAGAAAACTCTGATGAAGATACGCTTCAAGAAAATGTCACCTATTTGCACAGAGATGGAAAAAGTACTTAATAGTTTTAGGAATCCTGGCTTGCTTTGGTGTTAAGTACCCACAGCTGCTAAACAGATCAGGTACAACATAGCCAGTATACAACTGTTTATGAGCAGGCAGGCTGTGGCTAGTAAATGGTTATTTTCTGCTGATTTTAGTGGAATGTCCATTTTAGACAGAAAAAAAAAAAGAAATCCAGAAACCAAATGAAAAATACTCCTGAGAAAATTACTCCTGAGAAAATTACAGATTTACAAGGGATCTTTTGCTGAACTTCACTTGCAGAAATGGGAAACAACAGTGACACATATAAAAACTATCTTCCTTTTATTTTCTTCAGAAATACTCTGAAGGCAAAGAGCGTTTTTCATGCACAAGAATGTGTAAACCCAATGTTTACACAATGTAAACTGTTTACACAAATGTTAACTGATTCAGTACAAAACTATCTCCAGAAGATAAGGACATCTGTAGTGTTCAAATGCCACAGTATAAACACTGGGCAATAGACCTTGCTCCCTCCGTTTCCAGTGATAGTGGACAATGTGTGCCTCCTGACAATCTCGTCGTTATAAACTTTATTATTACATTTGGTATTTCATGAGATGTCTGGCAGCCGACTGCTGAGACACTGCATAGCGAATAGTTCTCCCACACGTTTCATGGATTTTTATTGAATTCCAGTATAACCTAACCTGTTAATGCTGCTGGAATGTATAAACAATGCTAACTGCTAAATTCCCTGTATCAACATTTCAGAAATTAAACAAGTTGGCTGCTAACTATTGAGGAAGATTCTGATGTACTGAATAAAATAGCATCATGGGATGAAAATCAAGATCACATTTTTAAGGAGACATATTTTCAATAATGAGATGTAATTTTGTACTAAAAGAATAAAAATAGTGTGTTTTTAGGAAAGAATCAACAGCCAGATTTACAAAATACTGCTACCTATCAGTACAGACACTTGACTGTGATAATATTGTCTGTTTACAGCTTCATACTATTCTGAATATCAAGAAAAGTTTCTTGGCATCACATTAATAATTGTCTAATTATTCCAAAACTAATTATTCCAATACTGTTCAAGTATTCCACCTGATTGAATGCCATCACACGAAATGTCTGTTCCTGGTTGGGTCATTAGTATTACATTGCCTCCATCTTAAGAAAAACAGCTACTTAGCATCTAGTCATAAAACCTTAAAAGTTCTTAAGCACTTAAACATGCACAAAAGTGCATTACTTGAGAAGATGAGAGAATCCAACCAACAAGTGTCTACCAGAATCATCTATATCTACATTACATCAACAATGAGCAGTGACACAGCATAAAGTTATCAGGTAACATAGATGAAACACCGTTCCAAAAGCTGACACTACAGGTCTCTGTAAAAGCTCAATAAAGTCCACACAGTCAGCCAAAGAATCATATTTGTGTTCAGTGGGCTTTGGACTGGGTCTTAACAAGAGCAAACATTGGAAGCATCACTTCCCATGGCTTACTTCAAAGGACAATCCACAGCAGTACAGGTTTCTCCAAACTATCAACAGCTGAGTCAGTCTGTATAACACTTGAAAGTGAAATAACCCATAGAAAACTCTGCAAGCCAGGTTAATGTCCAGCCCCAGTAAGGACACTTGAAGACACTGCCTGGCAAGTTCTGGGTTGCCCATGAAGGTCTGCCAGGAAGGGAACAGTTGTAGTTAGCTGAACAAAAGAGAAGGACTGAACAGCTTCTTTGAAGTTTCCTCCACGTTTATGTCTTACTATTCTGTGACATGGAAACAAATCCAGGAGAGGAACTGAAGCTATACCACCCTTACCATTTCAGTTCATTTTTACTACCCATTGTCCTAGACTGCTTTGACCTACCTCAACAGCCAATGTAAAGCTGCCATTGTATATAAGGTGACAGCTTCAGCTAAACAGTTCTCAGATATGGTCCATCACGTGTAAAGCACAAAGTTCTTCCCCGCCTGGGCTCGATGCAGCCATGATGGAGATAAGTGGTCTGTGCAGGAGCCAAGCAGTGTCACCAACCTGCCTCCACAGCAGCCCAAGGAGCTGAGGACCTGGGCATGGAAAAGAGGGGGAAGCTGAAGGTCCCCTTCCCACTCTGGCAAGTTCACCCCTGAAAAGCCTGACTTTCTGTCTGATCCTCATCTCCTAAGAACTGGTACAATTAATATCCAGTTATGCAATTGTTGCAGGCTCAAAGAAGAATTTAACACCTCCTTTCTCAGTGCAGATGCACCCCACATTGAATATACCCAAGATTCCAACTACAAGAATGAAAATTCCTCAGGTTAAGAAATTGCCATTTGAGAGGTTTGGGGGAGGTCTTGTGTGAAGAGAGCACATCAGTGATCTGACAGACTTCAACTATCGTTACACACCCACAGCTCTTACACAAAAAAAATCCACACAGGGACATCTGTGCCGGATGTAAGCAGAAAAATCTGGGGGATTCCAGTGTTAATACATAGTGTTACTACAGGTTTCTACGACTGCTGCTAAGAAGACCTGCTCATAGATCAGCACTCCATTATGTCAGGCATTATACAGACATGCAACACACAAAGACATTTCTACACAGGCAATGAAAGCAAACTACTTTATGAAAAGTTGATCGTGTCATCCAAGTATATTCTTCCAGTCCACACCAGTCATTTTATCACAAATTTTAACTGTTTTGTTTGTTTTTATCAAGATCCAGTAAATTAAATTTACAAAATGCTTGTACTGTCTACCGCAAAAGTTCTTAGTTTTGCCCTAATGCAAACAAATAGTTTGGGTAACTAAACGCCACCACCAATGAACATCAAGTAACAAGGATGTCATCCTTTGAGAAATGTTAAATCTTTCGCTTTTTCATGACTGAGCACAAGTTTCTAAAAGACGATAACTTCATTTTGTAATTTGTTTATTGCTTAATCATGAAGACCAGATTGAGCATTTGAGTCACACAGCTTTGTGTTGCACACTCCTACAACAAGAATGTGCTGTAAAATTTTATTTCTTTTTCTTCATTCAGCTTACTGCTTGCTTGTCCTACTGCTTATTCAGCTAACCATCTCAAAATGAAATGCAATCACGTAGCAAGATTTCTCTGCTGCTAGAATATTTTATACAGAAAACATATAAGCATGAGGAAATAATGCACCACTATTCTCATACATTACATCGCAGTATTTGCTAACTAATATAGATAGGAAGCATTTTATTGCAGGCCCAGAGCAAAAACAAAGGAAGACAAGGTATCCTGGGTAAATGATACATTTCAGCATATAAAAAACCACTCACGTACTATGTTTGCTATTTCAAGTTCTACCTTCTATTTTACAAATATCCTCTCAACAAAATTTGCCACAGGTCTGACCCAGTTAGTCCACCTAGTTCAAGCCTTTCCATTTTACTTGTAAGTTAAGGCAGTTATCAGAATTGTACTCTTATGCACAAACTATCTAACTAATTAAGTTAATATGGCAATTGCAAGGGCATCTGTGGGTTAACTAGAAAGCAAAACATACACTGAACTCTAAAACAAAAACAGCATATATGGGATTTTGAAAGTAAGTGAATGAGAATTCAGATAGTTCTATTTTGGGGACCATACAGGTCCAGATCTTGGCCTGTCAGTCTTTTCCTCTCCATGGCCCAAGTCCTTCCTCTCCCTTCTCCTGAAGGCATTTCCAATCCTACTCCTTTCTACACAATTACCCCACACATTAGAGTAAAAGCAGTATCCTGCCTGATGGCTTGTGTCTGATGATTCCCTATCTGAGAGGCCATCTGGCTTTGCTCCTGGATTATCAGGTGACATGAGTTAGTCATCTTGCACCTATGACAGCAAACCCATTATCTTTTACCCCTGTCATTTTTGAAAAGGTATCCTAGAAAAGATGCTGAATAAAACAAGATACTTTACATCACAGAAATATATACAAGTGTATTTCATGCATTTCACTGCAGTGTAGCTCGGACACTGAAGGACATTCACTTAGAGAACACCAGGATAGCTTCCAAGCTTCAGGCTTAGCTTGCAGAAGAATTTTCTTAAGCACACTGCTGACAAACTGAAAACAGGAGATAAGAAATATTTCTGTTCCACTGCACAGGCTTGTAGGACTGAAACCCTAAAAATCACTGTGCATATAAAAGATGGAACAGCAAGCTACACTGAGAAATAAAAAGGGCAACTAACCTTAAAAATATGGAGTAAAAAGTCTCTCTCATATCAGAAATCTTCAGAAGGAAACATATTCTTAATCCTTTAAGGAAACAGCACTCTCCAAAGTCAGTTAAAAATACCCTGCATCTCTTGCAGCAAGAAGGACCGATCTGAAGACTATCTTGTCAGGTAGCTGCAGTGTGACAGCCTGGAATATGCAAGTGTATATACTGGGATAGGGGAAAGTGTTACATACATGCTCAGTCCAGCCAAGCACACGACATAGCTCAGCCAGGCATGCTACATGTATTTCCTCAATATATTTTTCTCAGTATACAAATATCACGTAACTCAGTGGTTCCTACTGAGATACTATGTTCTACTTAACACTGTTAACAGCAAGTTAAACACTGGCAAATGCTGGATTATTATTTGGCTGCTTATTTTAAACTCCCTTTGTACATTCTTCCATTGGCTAACACAAAACAGTTTACTATTTGTTCCAGTGTTAATGTTTGACATATTCTGTTAATTTTTTCATTTCATATGATCAAAAAGGCAATCTAGCTTTAGCACAGACAGTACTGAGGTTTTCCAACTTCCTAAACAGTTTTCTTTATACATGTGCAAAAGCAACCTGCATTTCAGGAAGGATAACAAAGGTGCTAGGACAGAAAAATCCTTTCATAGATTTCAGCCTCCTTCACCTGTGAATCAATAAATATTGCAAATGGGGAATACTACCTTTCCTCAACACCATGAATGGAAAAGACACTGAGAAAAGATACACCTCAATTTGATAAGCGGATGGAAACAGATTATCACAGAAAACTTTTTGTTTATAATCCACTAGGTAATCACTATCAGACTAAACAATAGCTTCCTATATTCCAAGATGCAGCCATCTATCCAAATGTCTCATCCAACATTTTCATGATGTCAGCACTATATATCCCTCCATTAGGGAGCTACCGCCACAGTTCCCCGATCAGTAAATAAAACTGTGATCAGCAGATCTGAAATACAGCAAATACTTGAAAAGGTATCATCAGAGGTGTTGATATGTGAAAAAGACACAAATCTGTTTCCCAGAGAAGTAGGAAAGAGCTCTATAGCCATAAATATGTCACCTCACATGCAAGCATGGATAGCCCACATTTACTCCATACACAAAAACGTGCCAGAGAAAGCACTGCATAGCCATACACAAAAACCCAGCCATGTGCCCTGTATAGGCACCGGGCCAACACACCTATGACAAAAAAATACCACTAATGGGGCAAACTGAATTAGCATTATGTATAAAAGCAAAAAAGGAAGAAGTTAGTCTGAGTCAAAAACAACCTGTCAGCAACTCTAGACAATGTCCTAACTTTATATCTAAGTGCTGTTCTGTGAGCCATGGGTGATACTGACTTTGGTCACACAGCATACGGAGGATATTTCTAAACCTAATGTTAACATGCACTACTGTGCTTTTAGAGCTTTTATTATTTCTCACAAACTTCAGTGAACATTACGTTCTGAGGAATCACCAGTATGAAATGTTAATTGAGGCTACAGATTTCTCCAAGTCAGGCAGCATTCAGATGGTACCCTGTTCCCTTCTTCGCTGTGTTCTCTCCTTCTCTAAGTAAATACTGGAATGATTATAAGTGAAACAGGGTGTGAGAGCAGAAAATGTGATGCAGGCTACACACAATTAGCAGAGGAGCAGCTTTTGACACACTGCTGCAGAAAATTATGCTAAGAATAATCCAAGGAAATAGCCAATATGAAAGGGATGGGGGGTGCAATAACGGAATGCAAGATTTTCATTCTGCAATTTTAATTCCCAATATTTCACAGCATATATCCTTGCAAATCTTGCAGATAATCAACATTAATACCTAGGTTTTATACTGAAAATACTGGGTTTATTCTCCCAGCAGCACAAATATGAAGGTTTTTTTGTCCAGTTCTATAAAACAGGATAAAGGAAGTATAAAACCAAAAACGAAAAAATGCAAAGAGAGGGAACGTGGCAGTCACCTCTGCTTCACTGCTTTTGAAGTATTGTTTTTTTAAATGAAACTCTAACAATGCAATCACCATACTTATGTTCTCTTGTGATCAGTGTGTCCACAGCCATCTTACCTTCTAAGCTTGAAGAAATACCAGAGTTGGGGATTTTTGGACTACGTGAGTACTTTGCCCAACAATCAAGAATATGACATTCCATTCTCACAAAGATGGTTTATCTAAATATGGTCTCAGCTTTTCGGCAACTAACGAGTCTCAGTTTGCAGGCTGACAGCTGTAGGTCAAGACTGTTCAGCACCAGGAGTGCATTCCTGCACACACTCGTGCTGGCACATGCAATGCTGCACCTACTACAAGGGTACCCAAACTCTGAGGAGTTGGCAGCTGGGCACTGCAGCATCCTTTTTATCATTCCAGCTAAAAAAATAATAGAAATACCAGAAAACCAGGTTTAGGAGTCAGCTCACAAGGACATGTTATTCCACATGCTGATTGAAAATGAGATAGGTGCTGCCTCAACATCTTTCCTGTACTGAATGAGGAGCAATACTGAGGACTTGTAGAACTTTACCCGCCTTGCAGACGGCAGAGCTGGTGCAACTCTGATAGCTGCTATACAGGATAGCAAATGAGACAATATGCTGAAAAGGTGGCCCAGAATGAAAAGGCTAAATGAAAGCCATAGGACCCTTACTCAGAAGGACTAAGCGCACACTCTAGTAACTGTCGGTGGAGATAGCAAAGCTGAAAGAAGCTTAGTGCAAGCATGCAGGAGATTTGTGACAGAAAGTTAGAACTCCATGTCAAGCCTTTCAAGCAAACAATAAATATTACTTCTGCTCATAATCAGACTTTTCTCCAGCATCGTCTTTGAATGTTGAACCTTTTTCAATTAATTAAAAACTATGCACTGCAGAGTGCATATTTTATCAGCCCTCAGCTGCTTAAGTGTCTAGAAAAGACCAGGCAGTTTTTCTTTTTTCCAGACAACCCAGAGCAAGTACTTGCAAGGGTCATATCTTTTTAATTATCTTTTCTCTCTTTGATTAATTATTCCGTCTGACAATAGCGTGTTTCTAATGCTATTCACCTGCCTTTGATGATTGACAACTTTTCTGTCTGATTCAAAGCAAACAGCTGCTGCCATGATTGCCTAGCAACCAGGATGTGACGGATGAGCCCCAAAGATGGATGGCTGCAATAAATCATGTCTCCAGCTATAAAACTGAAAAAAGGGATAAGAATAAAAGCGAACAAAAAACAAAACAAGGTTTCTTCCCATGAGTGCACTCAGCTCCTTACCAATTACACCTGAAATGGACTTTGTGTCTATTAATAGCAAAGTTTTCTAATCAGTAAGAATGCAATGATGCCATTTGTATCAAGGTGTGTTTACAATTGTTCCAGCAAATTGGCACTTGTACTTCAATTACCCACTGTGTTGCACAAGTGCAGGGGTAGGAGATCAAAGTTTTACCTTCTACCATTGAAGGCTTGATAGAAAATATTGCATTTTTTCATGGTGTTGGACATGAATGAAGTGTATAAACTTGAAATATCCTTACTTTTGGCAAGTAAGAAAGCATACCACAAGAAAACTGAAATTAATCTGTGAAAGGAATAACAAATGCCAGATTTCTGAAAAACTTATTTGTATGAAACTCATATACGGTCACTTTTGGTTCTGTGAAATCTGTTCTAACCTAAGTGCTGTACTTTTTTTTCTTAAATGTTGCTGTAATTTCCTATTACTAGGAAATATCCCACAATCAAAGAAGTTCATGTAACAAGCAGTGTTTCAAAAACACAACTTGTGCGAATTCAAGACTAATTCAACAAAAAGCCATTCTCATCTATTTTAACCTACCATTCCTGTGCCAGGAAAGGAACATTCAATAGTTTGTCAACTCAGAACAAGTTTAATCGGGCAGCATATCACACTTGCCCACAGATGTTTGTGCACATATTCCCATCACTTTAAGTTCTGGCACTACCTATTGCCGAAGCTGCTCTATTGTTGGAGTGTCTATGTCCTGATAGTCACTGCCTGCACTTCACAAGACCCAATCGCCTATAAAAGGCTGCTTCCTTAATTCTTCCAGCAGGTGGGGGTGTCCTGGTTCCAACGAAAATGCTTCAAGAAAGGGAAGGGATTGCCCTCAATACCACATGCACAGGCTATCCACCTGCAAGAGCATCCTGGACACACAGGAGTCAACACGAAGACTCAAAGATTCTCAATACTGGGTTAAGAGTGTGAAGTAGAAAAGAAAAATGCAAATGCTGAAATAGCTATCTTCTAGAAGTTTGTTTACTTTCCCTTAACGGGACCAAAGGAAGCTGGAGAGTGTTAATCTATACACAAGCCCATTTTTATACAGCAACTGGCAATGCCTGACAACACTGCACTGGAACAGCCACAGTCCTGCTTATGTTTTAGTGTTACGTAATGCATTCAGGCAAAAGATTGCCTATATCCTTGCATGGGCCATAGCTCTGTCTACATCCTTTACAATTATTGAAATGCTCTCACTAAAAACTTAACTCTGTCTCTGCCTGTCCCTCTCTCCATTGTACACACACGGAAACCCAGCCCCTATAACAATTGTAAGGCACTCCTGTAATGACTGGCTAGTATCTGGTAACAAACAATGAGAAAGCAAAGCCATCAATCACAACATGTACGCCGAGGCCTCCATTCTGTCCCAGCTCATCCAACTCTCAAGTTACAGCTTTACACGGCAAGTCTAAATAATATTCAAAATGATAAATGGCACTATAAGCCTGATATCCATCATCAATCTTTTTTTAAGGAACATCCATCTTCAATAATGCACGTTTGAAACCAAGAGCTCCCAGATTCATTTACACAACCCCCAGCAAGCTGGTGCTGCTTGAATGATACGTGTCAGCCAGTTTGTCCCAAAGTTAAAAAAAAAAAAGGATAAAAATAAAGGAAAATAAAAAGAGAAAAAAAAAAAAACAGGAGGGGGGAATCTTTAGGGGGTTTAACAAGGCGACTTAGCAGATAATACAAAGGAACACAACCTCTTCAGTCACTCTGCCAGTCCCCCCCAGCACAGGAGCTCTCCCACTCTGAGTCCCTGCCGTCCCTCTCCCGACAGGCGCCTTGCCACAGCCGGGCTGTGCTGAGGGGAAAAGGCAGCAAAGCTGGAAAGGGAGCTCCCCATGACCCCCCTGTGCTGCCTGGCAGGGCCCGTGTGATAAATGACACATGTCATTCTGTCGGGAGGGAAGGGTGGGTCAGTGATGTATGGCTCTGCTGAAAAGGAAATCGACTGTTTGGCATGGTGCGGCTATTCTCCACCAGGATTTAGTTTCAGAACTCTAAAATGAAATCTCCGATGTTTCAAGTGCACGGTTAGGGCAGGCTGATGGGCAGCCGAGGCAGCTCACCCCCCTTTCTTTATTTTATTTTTTTTTTATCCTTTCTCTGTCCTTTGGATTTCAAAAAACTGCTCCGCTGACTGGAAACTGCAAAAGAACACACATATATCAAAGCCTTCAATAGTTATGATCCATGATAAAATTTAAATAGGTTGAGGTTTCTATTTTTATTTATTATTGGGGGGGGAGAAATGGCATGCAGGCTTGACACAAAACCAAGATAAAAATTAGCATGTTTGAAGTAATCGTCCCACAGCTTGACATCTGCATAGTAAATTTTAAAGGAAAAAAATGTGTCAGGCAGGCATGAGCTGTTCCCTCCCTCCCCCCCTCTTTCATTAGCTCACTGGCAGGGTGGCACTTCTGAACCTCATTACTGCAGGAGGATTTATGAAGCTGAACCCAATGGCAAAGAAAAGGCATCTGTCAATAATTGTAGGGAGCTGCACTCACAGCTTTGAAATCTCATTAAGTATGCAGTTATCAGGCATAAAGATCAAAAACATTACTCAACTCCGACAGAATCTTATGGAGGAACATTAATTAGCAACAGGCCTACAGTACAAAAAAAAAAAAAAAGAAAAAAAAAAGGAAAAAAAACCCCAGACTTCCTCTCACACCTGCCCAACCCACAAACCAAAAGAAACACTCCCCCTCCCTTCAGGAAAAAATAATTCCCAGCATCTGAGACTGATCAAGTACATGAAACAAGAGAGAGGAAAAAAAAAAACCCAGTTGAGACAGTCTTGGCGGTGAAGAGAGAAAAGGAAGAAGCTGTCAAAGTTGAGAAGGATGTCAGCACTGGCCCTGATTACAAGGGCCTATACAGTTCCCAGGCCTTTTATCATCCCTGCCATCAAAAACAGACTCTGTGTCACAGATGGATGACTGATGGCTGCCAGTCTTGAGCGGCCTCGCCAAGCCTCCCGGAGGCCCCTGCTGAGATCTGGCCCTCCAGCAACAGGCTTGACCTAGCAGGAAAAGGACTGCCGGCACCAAGCCCAGACCCAGAGATCTTCAGCAACAGCAGCACCCTGTTCTGTTCTTACCCAGAACAATTCAGCAAGAGGCTGGTCAGGGTTTGTTTGTTCAGCTTACAGAAGTTAAACGTAATACTTCTGCTCTCCATGCAAAGCCTGTGCATTATTTGAAAATAACACTAGCAAAAAAAAAATCCATAAAAACAAACAAACAAAAAAAAACCCGCAAAAAAGCCCTCTTCTTTGTCCACACTGACCACGTTTTTCTAATCTTATTTCTAGTTTTCATTTTAACCACAACTTGCACACTCAATTGCTTAGAAAATACAGGAGAGAGAAATATAAATTTGGGGGGAAACACACAAATTCATAGACAAAGCTTGACCATAAAACCAAGTGACCTTTCCAGCATTAAGTATGGTGTGAAACTAATTAAGAACTACGGCCATATTAACATTTTTTGTCACAGAATCAAGGATATCAGCTACACAGCTTAACCCATTGTATTATTTCTTTCATTTCTTTTCTACCAAAAACTGTGTTTGCAAACAATAACTCAAAGCTACTTGTTAAAAAAAAGGAAAAAAGGTAAGAGAGAGAGAGAAGGGGGAATCACCTTCTATAGTCCTTTTCCCACCTGAAACTATGCCTTATGAACTCCCTCTCCAGTTACACCCTACCCTTTATACATTTTATATTTCCCATCATTTTGCGCTACAGAAAAGCTTTCCGCTCTACAACTCCATTGCCCTGTTATTTCCTATGTACTGGATTTTAATACAATGTACAAATTTGTCTCTTATTTCACAGGATATACAGTGATATTTACATCTCCTTTGTAGGATCACTGAAGATAGGCTTCTCTAATGAATTACATCTTTAATAGCGCACAGAGTCAGAGATACGCTTGTGCACGCAGAAGACAATCTGCCAGTCAAAATCTTTTCAATACCTAAAATTCATTCATTTGCTAACTAACGTACTTTCAAATAAATGTTAGCTTGGACAAAATACGGAAGCAGAGGTTCCACTCTAAACAAGATTTTTAAAGGAATTTCACATAAAGTGTAACAATAAGGTGTTTATATTTTTTCGTATGCTTACCATATTACTTTTATTATGTGTAGCATCAAAGTGATTATAGCAATTACATCTAACAGAATTAATTATAGAACATCCCATCATTCCTAAATACATAATGCATTAGAGGTAAGCCAAAGAAAGAAAACATCTTGACTGTGGTGACTATTGTCAGAATAATTTCTCCTCTAGGCATAAAGGTGAAACCAAAGTAGAAAGAAATATATAGAAACAGTGGGGTAACATAGGGCAATGTTAACTAAAAATATCTGAATATATAGGCATGTACACTTTTAATAGAGATACTAACCTGCATAAAGCTGCACTAGCCCAAATATCCATGTAAAATACGTTAAAGTTTTTTAATCATGAGATATGGAAACTAGCCAATTCACCTAACCAATGTGTTAGTACATAAAGACAAGAGTGTATGGGTGAAAGAGTTACAAGCCTTTATGTATACAAAATAAATTCACTCAAGGCTTCATTAATATTAATTTAAATTCAGAACCCATTTACATTAAATTGTTCATTAAAAATTGCCTATTTTATGCAACACACATTCTGCAAAGAACACATAAGAAACTGAAACAGAGGGCTCAATTTAATGATGGAAATATCAAAAGTAAATGAAATTGAATCATTCCAAACGAATAATAAAGTAGCTCTCTCCTCTATGTTCATGTGGGAAGCTTGGTGAGAGTTTGGCAGAAGGGCATGGAAGCTGCTTTGCCTCACCAGCGCTTGGTTGGTGCCCTTCTGACCTCACCACCACCATACAGCCTTGCTAAACCAATAATTATTTATAAACAGGACCTAAAACCATCTCCATCAAAACATTTGTTCATTGTGAACATAATGGACCGCTTCAAAACTTGAATTTATTCAAAGCAATGTCAAGTTTATCTTCCTCAGTACGAAGAGGATGGGAGATAAAGGTAGGGCAGTCTGGGAGTGGAGAGTTCTTCATTGGAAAACTCCCACAACAACAAGTAAGTGAACTTACGTGATTCCCAACAGATGTTCTGAACGAAGGAAAGAGAGTCATAATTAATAACATGTGTCCTGACAGAATTAATTAATAATTTATAATTAAGTCTAAAATACAAACTTGGATTATTCTTGAAGGGTTACACTTTTACTGCCTGAACAAGCCAGGTAATGGCATTGGCAAAGAGCTTTCAGGTATTTTATGACCTTCTGGTAACTCCTTCCCCACTCTCCCTCCGCCCCCAGGCAAAAAATCTTTTGGCATTTTCCAAGAAATATCTTAAAGTTTGTGCTTGTAATGCGAAGTGTTTAAATCCTGCAGCTTGGCTCTGCTTATTGAGATGGCCAAAATATCTTTCAGGTAGAAAACACAGTAAAATGCAGTCAGGTGAACCGTGCAGCCTCTGAAATTAAGCCCTACTTTTTTCAACTTATGCAGTTCTTTTGATGAAAATGGTAACAACCAATTTCAAGCTCTGACAATGTTCTATTCTGCATTATTATACTTCAGAAAACTACAATACAGACTCTCGTGGTCTATGCTTTAAATCCTTTGAGCCAATTTTCATGCTGTTTTGGGGTTTTTTTATGTTGAAATCAAGAAAAATCAATTGCATAAATTTTTCCAATTTCCTCCTGCGTTAGGTAATGACACGCATGTAAAAAAAAAAATGCAGCAACGCATCCATTGTTTAGTGGTATTTTTAAAATTAATTTAATGTCTAACTGCAAATGCTGGAAACTAGAATTAATCTGTCTGGATAAAAAAAGGCTTACAGACATTTAAATGCATGTATCGGGACACTTTATCAACCTAACATAAAATTGTCATCTTATCTTATTATATGACTATTTTATGCATGTGTCAAAGAATTTAAAAATGAATGCCTGTCTATTCAGTCTAATTACAACTGCATATTATCTGTCTGGATGTACCAGTCCATATCATTGTTACCAAATACAATATATCGTATTCACCCTTCGTTTTTATCTTAGGGCTGATAAACCACAATTTGGGTGTAACTGAATTAAAGAAAAAAAAAAGAACAAACAAAAAACCAAAACAAACAAAAAAAAAACCAGACAAAACCAAAAAAAAAACCAACACACACAGAAGAAAAAAAAATCAGACTCAAAACACCTGAGGTAGATTGTTTAGTAAATGATGCTGAAGTATTTCATAGATAAGATAACACAAGATCCTTCTGCAACTACGTTATTTTCAGTGTTGTATCATCATCATATATACACATACACTCTTACTTGACAATGCAACACTTCAGGCATCTTTATACTTGATCTAATAGCAGCACCTTGTAAATAGGGCTACATTAAAACTTGACAATCTGCATTTGGATTTGCTAGGAGACGGTCATGACATTGGCTTAAAATATGGATTATTACACCATGAAACCATCAGTGCCAATGTTTGTGCGGAGATATAACATGTAAGGTTACTTTACGTCCTGGCAAATGATTTTTTTTCATTCCCTCTGTAACACCATATGTTTCTACCTAAGCATGCACATAGCACACTTAAAAATATACCCCACACTTCCCCCTGAAGGTGATCTTTCCTATGTAGCTTCCCCTAATCCTGGAAACAGGGCAGACAAAAAGGCCCCCCTCTAATCCTGCTAACTCACCCTGGCTTCACTGCATCTCCCAGAACCCTGCAGCAGTCACAATTCATTCTAATCACTTTACAAAACAATCTTTAGTAAAAAGAGGAAAAATGCAGACTTGTAAGCCAATTTAAGAAATAACTGCTGATACATCAGTTATTGACTATTTCACTCCTGCTCATGATAGTGCTCAAGGCAAAACCGAGAACAAAATGACAACATCAACTGCACGCAATAAACTGTGGCCCAGGAGAGCACTGAAGCCCTAATTGACAGCTGTCAAGCTAATGGGAGAAATGGCAGCTGATTCTGGAAAATTCTGTTTTCCAGGCAGATATTCAGGGGAATCTATCATGCCTTTTTATATTTATGCCCCCCCCCCCTTTTTTTTTTTGCATTGTTCCTCACACTTTGCCGAAAAGAAAAAAAAAGGGGGGAAAAAAAAAGCAGAGGACAGCCATAACTAATCATGTTGTCAGCTTGCTGCTAGGAAGAATCTCTGTCCAACAGAGAAATATGTGGCAGGTTTGGAGGCAAATAACGCACCAAAGGCTGACACTGCAAGTACCTTTATAGGTAGTCTACTTTATCGCTACATTTAGTTTTGGGGTATGTATGTAGTTGTAAGCAATTCCCATAAATTAAAGCAAGCATTCAACTTCACAAAGTCAGAGCTGTGTGGAAATCTGGCTGCACAACCTGCATGCCATCTTGCATCTATACTACTGTGGTGTGCTCCCAGCCTTGCTCAGGAGGTGCTGGTAACTACCAAGAGCACCTAAGTCCCAGCAAAGTGGAAGCGCTCCGCATCCCTGAAAAATCAGTGCAATGTATTTCAGTATTTACTGACCATGTGTGTCTTCTGAATGTAAGCAAGGAAGCTGTGAAAAGCCTAGAGAGTATGCAGCTAGTTCTAGGGTTTAAGCCATACTATATACAAATATATATATATATGTATACATATATACACCATGGGCCCAAGTTTGGCTTTTTCCTCAGAAGTTTCAAACTTCAGTGCATTTGTCTGGGTCTAAAAAAAAAAACAAACCAAACAATAATTGTTTTATTCAATCTTAAAAAAAAAAAAAAGTAAATGAGTTTCCAACAAATCATTAGTTCCCCATCCCTCCTCAGAAGAGCTTTATCTGTATACAAAATATGTATTAGGTAATTTCTGTCAGTAGGAAGTACATTTTCTTGATCTTTTAAATAGGTTTCTAAAAAAGCTGTGAGTAAAAGCTATAATTTAAGGACAAATAATTACTGTTTGCATGAACACGACTGGCCTCTATTAATGCAGTATCTTAGCTTCCCTAGACAGTAACTTCTAACCAGTAAATACCTCCTTCCTCCTGACTTCAGTGACAGAAGTCTTTGGAGCAAGAATTCTTTCTTCTTGCTTTAACAGGTGAGGAATCAAAATGTGATCCCCGAGTCTTCCTCCCAAATTTCTCTGTGCTATTCACCTGAGTCTCAAAGCAAACAAACCCAAATTATCATTTTTACAGATTCTTGATTCTAATAGACAGCTTTAGTCTTCCACAGTGTGGTGTTAACACTTGGGCTAGACATAAAGAATTTGTGCACCTGTCTGTTCTGTCTGTGAGCTCTGTGCTGCTGAGAGTTCTTTGTTGTTGTTATTCTACTCCAGACCATTAAAAGGGCCCTAATTCCTATGACATGATTATCCAGGTACCAAAGCCCATTTGTCACCTGCAGCAGAAAATTGAGTTAATGCACAACTAAAGGCAACCAGGACTGTGTAATATCAACTTGATTACATCAAACTAGCTGCAAACCTAATTCTGCTGGATGACACTGCGTGGAGCTTGTCATCTCCAATCATTAAAGCTGTCAGGAATCCATCAGGTTTACAGCTAATTAGGTGAACACTAATGAAGCTGGCAAAACAACTTTTCTTTTTTTTATGGCTGAGCGGACCTTTCAGTTTGGAGGGAAAAAAAAATAAATTCTCGAGTATTCTCAAGGTTGCTGGGGACTGGATTTCCTGAGTTACCAATCAGCAGACATCTTTAATTCTCCCCCCACCACCACCTTTTTTTTCTTTCTCAGTACCAAGCAATCAATTTGTCATCACTCTCAGTATGCCACAAAAGCAGTCATGAACCTTATAACTCGCAGCTCTGCAGCCAAAAAGAAGGGGAGGGGGGAAATGAAGAAAGTTTCTTCTGTCTTAAAATAAAACGCCTCACACAGCTCACTTATTTATCTTCATGCACTTATCAACAGCATAAATGTTCTTGTTTTTTCACTCCTGTCAAATAAGTAGCCCTTCAGTCATTCTACATCCCCCATATCCATTAGGCAGAGGCATTTTGATAAAGTAAAGCCAAAGCTAGTGTATGGGAAAGAATGAAAGCACTCACTCTGCCAACTTCTGATTGACCATTAAGCTATTGATGAATGTGCCTGTCAGGAGAGAGACAATTAAATCAAATATGAAACAAAGTCGTTTTGACGGGTCATTTTGATAGAGCAAAACCATTCTTCCATCTCCTATTAGTCCTGCAGTCAAGTTTTTGTAAAGAATATTTCTTAACTAACCTGTTATTTCTTAGCTGTTTTTAAGGTGTTAAAAGAAAAAAAAAAAAAAAAACAAGGCCTTTGCTTTTGCTGCTGTTAGAAAAAGTAACATTTCCAGTGTGACCAATAAAGCAGCATCTTAGTGGGAAGCAATTATACACAATACTAAATGTTTAATGTGGCTATCAAAAAGCTAAAAGTTTAAACAGATTACACTTCTGCTGAATATGAAAGATAGATCACACATCATGGATGATTCACTTGAGAAAGGAGGGAGAGATGGAGAGTGATGAAGCGAGAGAAAGATGCCTCAGAACCCATGTTTAGGGCAGAAACGTTTTCCCCCAGCCCATGGAGAGCCCAGCACACAGCACAGTCGAATATGTCACACACTTGCAAGTGGATTGTGCAAAACTCAATTGATGTTACAAAACAGAATTTCATGAACCTTAGGAAAGGTTCCCCTTTTAATTTTTTTAAAAGTATCAGTTGATGGCACTAGCCAGAAGTGCCAAATGTTATTGTGAAGTTATTTGGCTACGACATTGCCAGATTGTATCACTACCGCACTGCAAAACTTTCCAAACTTTCTAGCTGTTAGTATATGGAGCAAGGCTGCTAGGAAGTCTGGTTCTCTGTCTCAGAAGTACTCGATAAATGCACATATATGTCAAGGAAGAGAAGAAAGGAAGTGCGGACATCACAGTTTTTTATAATTCACATCTTTCCCCGAAACCATCGCTGTTTACTACATCCAAATTGTACTACTCTGAGGAGTTGTTGGGCAGTGTAAAAGCAGGGCACACTTCTGGATGTCCCTTCTGCACCAACAACCCATCAAGCTGCAGGACTACCTGCTCAGAGCCGTTACAAGCACACCCAGAGATGTACTCACAAGAACACCCCTGGAGACCCCAGACTCCTGCCTGTCAGCACAGAGCCTGACTGTGTAAGAGGCGAGCCATGGCTGATATATCCTGGTCCCCAAACCTGTCCCTAACCAAACCCAAACCTGTTCCCCTACCATCCCCATGCCATGAGGCTCTGTGGCATCTCCAGCCAAGGAGCCCCTCAAGTTGTGCTAACCCAGAGTTGACAGGCCATGTGTGACGTCACCAGCCTGGCATTACCAGGGCAAGTGATTTATTGATGTTTATCGGGAATGAATAGATCAAAGGCAGCCAGATGACAGGCGATCAATCAGCCATCAAATCAAGGATGGCAACAGGCCAACGAAACCTCTTCCAGCCCACATAACCCCAACTAAGGATTACTGTAAAATTATGTGTGGCTTTTTTTTTTTTTTTTACTGTTTTCTTTTCAATTTGGCTTTTCCAAAAAAACACTGCTTAAGTTTAACAGGAGTTGACATTTCTGGCATAAGGAAAACAAACCAAACAAACAAAAAAACCCTCACCAGGACAAAACCTTTAAAAGTATTTCCAAAGAGAAAAGGAAGAAAAAAAATAAAACCATGGAGGAAATCGTAAATGAACTATCAGAAACATTCACCAGGCATTTGACAATACACAGACCCTTTTTCCCCCCTACAACCCTTTGGTTTCCTTCGCAGCATCTCATCTGGACTCATAAATAAGAAATCAATAGGATTAACAGAAGAGGTTGCTAAAGAAAGTGGCCGACTCGATGGGTCTGTGTCCAACAGAGCCATCCCCAGTGTGGTATGAGGGGAAGTGAAAGAAAGAGAAAAGTTGAGCAAAGGAACAGGCTCTCAGCTTGGATCATCAAGTATCACTGCGGACCCTTCAAATCACTTTGTCCCCACCATTTCATTCACAGTGTGCCATGTATTTATATACCTCCTTTTACAGAATTAAAAAAAGAGAATAATCTTTTTGAAAGGAGCATTTCACTAACCATTTGTGTGTGAAAGAAGGGGATGGAGAAGAATCAAGACCATGAGGGAAAGAAGCAAAGTAGGTGCCAAAGTACGGGCTGGAAATGAACAAAATTCGCCTCCTTACCCCACCCCTGGAGTCACACAGATACTACACATGTAGTATGTGCCCGCACATAGCCGCCCGGCTTTCCCCCAGAACTGACGGCAGAGTTAGAGAATAAATCAGAGTGGGTACCAAAGTAGGGATAGGGCTTTCATGCCCCCCCACCCCAAGGAAAATAAAACCCAACAAACAAAATTATATACAGCACACACACACACACACTCTCCCCGCCACACTGCTGCACCTCCAGCCCGAGAGTTGCTCTGTAAAGCAAGGGGAGCGGGGTATGTGGGGGGACCCGGCGCGGACCGACGGTCTCGGCCCGCTGGCAGGCGGTTATGGACAAGCCGGCGGAAAGCGAGGGGAGCGGCGGGCGGCCGCGGCTCTCGTACCTGCTGCGCGCCGGGGCGCTTGCTGCTTCCTCCTCGGCATGCTGAGCTCCGGCGGCCGGCGGAGGGGGGGCTGCCTGGGCGCGGGGGTGGGAAGAGTTGCTTCAGCCCCTGAGATCCGGTGAGCTGCTCCAGCCTCGGCTTGAGGGCTGGGTTGGGGATATATTTTTTGTTGCTGTGCATACACGATGCCGAGGAGGAGGAGGCGGCGGCGGCGGAGGAGGAGGAGGCGGCACAGAGGAGAGGACAGCCCTGCTGCTGCTGCTGCTGCTGCTGCTGGCAGAAGAGGGGGGAAGTTTGACAAATCGCCCCGGAGGAAGGAGGAGGGGAAGCCCCCCGAAGAGGTGAGCGGGCGGGAGGGCTGGGGGGAGCCCGCAGTCCCCCCCACCCCACCCCGCGCCCCCGGTGCCTGGCCGGGCTGGGAGATCACGGCATAAAGACGGGGAATTTCTTGGCAGGAGTCGGCGGAGCCTCAGCCGGCGCTCTCCACTCCCCGGCTCCCGGCTCGGCGCTGGAGCGGCGGCAACAGGCGAAGCTTGAAGGGAAACGAGATGATCGCAGTGTCACTCAAACTAGTCCGCAAAGAGAGAGAGGGGCTCCGCACTCCCACCGCCTCCCGCCCCGGACAGCACCTTAACTCTTTGCGCATCGCGCCGCCGGACCGCCCGCCACCGGCCCGGCCACGGCTGTGGAGAAGCGTCCGCCCGGGGCGGGCGGCGGCAACGGGGTGCCCCCCTCAAGCACAGCACCCCCTCTGCCGCCCAACTTCGCTCGCCGCCGCCTTCCTCAGCAGCCCGCGGCAGCGGAGGGGCTCTGCCCGCCGGACCCCCGCGCACGGCACGACAGGGCAGCGCAGCCCGCTCCGCTTCCCGCCGGCAGCCCTGCCCTTTCCGCACCCGCGCACACCCGTTCCCAGGCGGACCCCTCACTCAGCCATCGCCTGCCGCCACGCCAGGGCACGGGACTCTCCTGCCCCGCAGCCTTCCTTCCCCCCCCCCCCTCCTTGCCCCAGTGAGATGGGCCTGTTACCTGTCCCTGGAGCTTGAGCCCCGTCCCCGCGGAGCCCGGCCGCCCCATGGGGTGACAGCGGTAGCTGCCACGGCCCCCGCCTCACCCCGCACCTCAAGCCGCCGCCCGCCCCGGTCCTACTCACCGGAGTGCCGGGCAGCCGGCCGCTCGCCGGCACACATCCAGCCCTTCGGCTCCCACCTGGCTGGCGCCGCGGCCGCCCAGGCTCCGCTGCGCGCCTGCGGGCGGAGTGTCTGGGGGAGCAGCTCCGGCCGGGACCGGTAACGGCGGCGCCTCCGCCGGCTGAGGCGCTGCGCCCTGCCCCGCGGTGCCGGCTGCCGGCCGGGCAGCGGGCAGCGTCCCGCTCTTCGGGAGATCACTTTTTCCTCTTTGGGGGCTTTTTTTTTTCTTTTGATTTTGGGATTTTTTTGGCTATTTTTTTGGTCCAAGTTCACCGGCGGAGCCGCCGCGCTCAGCCCAACTCAGCCCAGCGAGCGCCGACGGATCGATGTGCTGAGGGTTTGATTGTGCATCCCTGGGCGGCAGGGCCGCGCACCAGCGGGGAGGGCTGGGGCTGTGGGGGGGGGACGTGGGGGGGTCCGGGCCGGTTTACGCACCTCCCGCTTGCGCGAGCGCTGCCGTTCCTCTGCGCTCCGCACCCGCGGCCGCTGCCGGAGGCCGCCTGGACGGGGAGGGGGCTGGGGGGGGGGGGCGGAAACAACAACAAAAAAGTAGCGATTTGTTTTCCTTCCTTTTCCCTTTCTTTCTGGTTTTGGGGTTTGGGTTTGGGTTTTGGGTTTGTTTTTTTTTTTTTTAAGTTCACGGGGAGGAATAAAACAAAAAGGATGATCTCACTTTTACGGTAAGATCAAAAAAAAAAAAAAAGAAATCTCCGCTCGCCCCCATTCTTCGGGATTTGGGATAATTCCAAATACCTGACTAAGTGCAGATGTTGTTGTTGCGTCTTCGCATCTTATAAAGCCGCCGCTCCGCTCTCTGCTCCCGCTTTCCTCTCCAAGTGTCAGGGAATTCAAACACTTTACATGAAGGGTGGAGGACGATTGGGATTATTTTTTAATTATTATTATTATTATTATTGAGTTTTTTTCCTTTTTAAGATGATCTTTAGGATTGAAAAAAAAAATAAAATCGCAGTCGCTTAAAGTCCCCGGGAAATTGCTACTGTTGGGGGGAAACGAAACATTTCTTGCAAACAAGGAAACGGTGAGTTGTCAACTGCCGGTTCAACTGCCAAATTCGCTCAGCTTCATCTCATTTGATACTCTCTGGTTGCTCCTCACAGTTACAGTATCTGCTCAGGGAAGGAGCCATCAGATCTACTTAAGAGAAGGCACCGAGACGTCCCCCCCTCCCCAAAACCCCTCTGTGTGTAAGCGGGTGGGTGGGTGCCGCAGGACGGGGAGCGGGCAGACCCGGGCAGCCCCGCTCGCCGCCTCATGCCGTTAGATCCGCCCTAACATCTGTCTGTCTCACCATTGGCGCATCCATCAGTGTCACCCGGGGCTGCACATTGCAGCGACAACACATCAGACACAACGCAGACCGGGGGTTCGGTACAAATAACCGACATGCTCAACAACTTCACCGGGAAGGATGGGACCAGCCGCAGCATAAGTATTTACAAATGTTCCACAGCCCCGGGAAACGGAGAGAGCTCGGCTGCGATTAATAACTTCTTCCTCCCCGCCCCCTCCTCCGCTTTAAGTAGGAATTAGGAAATAAAAAACCTCAATAATTCACGCTCCACCACAACCCCCCCACGAACGATGTGGCCGGGGCCACTCCCGGCTGCCTGGGACCGCGTTAAGCACACGGAGCCCAGCGGAACAGGGAGCCCCGGGGCTGGGGTGGGTACTGAGCGCGCAGCATGGGGGGTTCCTCCGAGCTTCCAAGCCGGAGAGGCTGAACTTAACTTTGTGAGATCCCGGTGGAAGCAGGAGCACCGGGGCCACTGGTTCCGGTGAAACGCCCCAGAGACCACAAACACCGTGGAAGTAACAAGGCTTCCTCAGTCATTTCAGCCCTGTAAAGGCAGCTCTTAAGCGTGCGGGAGTCTTATCCGCAGCAGGAATCATTGAGCCTTCACTAGTCGGCTGCAGCTGCCAATCACTAATTTGGGAAGGGGGGGCAAATTGCAAGAACTTTTTTCCTCCCCCCTCCGCTCTTTCTCTCTCCCTAAATCTGCCCACCCTTCCCCAGCTCTGCATCGCATGCAGCCGGCGAGATGCCCCGGCCCGGGGCTCTGCTGGTGCGCACCCCCTCCGCCGGCCCGGCCGGCCCCTCTCGCTGCTCCACGCACCCCCGTGTACGGGTGTAGTGTCGTGTGTGCTTCAGCAGCCTCCCTCGCAGAGCTCGCCCTCTCGCAAGAGCGCAGACCCCGGCAACCCCAGCAGCGCAGACCGGTGTAATTCCCCAAACCCTGCTGAGAGCCCCGCGGGGCTGCCCCTCACAGCTCGGGCCGCAGGCACGGTGATGTGGGAGTGCACCAGCCTGGGTCTAGAGTTGAAGCAGAAGTTAAACTTTCCTTAAACAGCAATAGGAAGAACTTAGGCAGTTCAGTTAGAAATAATAACTCTCGTGTGAGCGTGAGAGAGGGAGGCAGCAGCTATGCGCGCACCCCAGTACATGTACTGAACTTACACATTCATAACTCCCAGTGCCAAAATACTCAGGAAGTTGTGGAATAATTGGGTTGTTAACTATACCCATGTTTTTAGGGTAAGGAAAAAAAAAACGTATTGAACTTTCTATCAGACGAGTTACAGAGGGAAACACAGACTCCTTTATATGCATCGGCATCTTTGGGGGACACAGTCTATTCCGGAGAGCCAAAACCCGTAGTTTTATTAAGGGTAACATTTACAAACGTAATGCATAAAATCGATGGCTGTACAGACTCCAACTAGAAAGATTCAGCACACGAGGATCAGCTCTAAGCTCTCTCTTCCCGCAGTTTTAAACCACGGTCCTAATTATTTATAAGTCCCATAATGAGATAACCACCATTCCTGAACTTCCCATCAGCTAAGAATGGTTTATATCTCCACGGTGTGCACCGAGCAGTGCCCTTCCTTGTGGTACATTTTCACTGTTTATTTCATCCCTCCACGTGAAAACTCCAGCAGTTTTCCAAGAAACATTCCCGCAGGCACCCAGGTCCGAGAGGGCTGAGCTGCTGAAAGGAACGCGGGGATTAACCGTTAGTTGTGGGAATAACTGAGGAAATAGCTATGGGAATAACTAGGGGAATAAGTGTGGGGATAACTATGGGAATAATTGTGGAGATAGCTACGGGCATAGCTATGGGGATAAGTATGGAGATAAGTATGGGAATAACTATGCGGATAGCTGTGGGGATAGCTGGGGAGGGCCAGTAAAGAAGTTTATTAAATTTGGATCAGCTGCCTCTTAGAAACCAAGCGTGTTTCGGCTTTGACCTTGTTCTATCCGCAGCAGAGTAGTGGTGTTTCACCACTCGCTCGCTGCGGACAGAGACGGGAGAAGCCTGTCCCAGGCTCCCGGGGCCGTGGGTACCCTCCCTCCGGGCCTCCTCTGCTCACTCCGGGGGTCCCTTTTCGGGGGTCAGACCTGCCCAATACGGGCTCTGCCCCAGCCCTCCCTCCCTCCCGCACTCCTCAAACGGAGCGAAAAGTACTTCGGTTTCTCCCGGCGAAGAACAAAGACGCAGGAAGCAGTTTTCATTAAGGCTGGACTGGATGAACATGTATCTGACAAATTTGTTTAAAAACACCGCTGCCCACTAAGGAAAAAGATGCTATCCCGCGTTTGTAAAATATAAAGCCTTGTCAATAACCACTATAACAGCGATTGGAATCTAAGAGGGGAACAAAGGCATTTTGTAATATCTACATAACCGTATTAGAGCAAAATTATTTTAAAATGCCTACGAATTCCCAAACCTCCTGAATACAAATGAATAAAAGTTTTTCTTCGGGCTAAAATCTTAGCTTGAATGTAAATTGTTTAGGAAAGTGAATTTACACAGCAGCAAAGTTTGTTTGTCTTAGTCCAGTAGCTTTGCTTTAACGAACCAGATGTTTTGTCTGTAAATTGTCCAGAGGACTTTCACAATTCTGACATGGAATAAGCTACAGAAAACCAGCACTGAAAGAGCTATGTCCGGGTGAGCAGGACCAGGCGCTTCGGAAAGAGCCCAGGGAAAAAGGAGAGAGGGAAGGGTAAGCACGCCCGGTAGCTTCATATTTGGAAGCATTCGCTTCAAGCTGTAGGTAATCGTGTCCTGATCGATTGGCTTCCGTCTGGAGTTCAAAGTAATTCCCTACCTAACCCCACATAGCAGAACTATCCCACCTCTCAGTAAAATAAACAGACACTGGGGGAGGGGATACTTTGGCTCAGGAACCCGCAGGGAACTCCCACAGCGGCTCGGCCCGTGCGGCCACAGCTACTTCGCAACCAGCCGCAGCCCTCCGCGCAGCCGAGAGGGGCCCGCCGGGCGGTGACGGTGCCCGCAGCAGGCGCTCCGCCCGCCCAATCCCGGGAGCCGGCCCCCTTCCCGCGAGGCCTCAGCCCACGCCGCGTGGGAGCAGCCCCCGCCCGACACCAAGTTCGCGAATTAAACTTGGGTGGCGAGAGCGGGTCCCCGACGCGGCCGTGCAGAGGCGGGGAGGGTGATGCCGCTGCTTCCCCCAGGCAGCCGGGCCCCTCCGCCTCGCCTCCCTGGGGAGGGATTCAAGGACTCTACCGCGTTTCGCGGTGCCTGCCTGCTGCCGGCCCCAAGCTCTCCGGAACCCCAGTCGCCCCCAGCCGGGTTTCCTCGGGGGCGGCTGGTGGCGTTCGGCCCAGCCAGCCTCTGCCCCGGCGTTTGGCACTCTTTCTGGAGGCGACGCGTGCGAAAATAACATCCATCATCCCTATTCCGTCCTGCTACATTATCACTTTATTTCTCCCCACCCCGCTCCTTGAAAGGACTTTGGGTCTCTGAAGAAACAACCGGACGCTGCTTTTCAGGAAATACGCTTTACCAGAGCTACTGTAGCGTCATGTATTCACTTGGGCAGTAGGAAAATCTTTCATTAAAAATACAGAGCCTGGAACTCCATCGCATGTGACACCAAAAGCTATTGTGCTAGCAGAACGGGGTTAGCTAGTTTTACCTGCGCAAGGTTTTACTAGCTGCGGGCTCTGGGGCAGGCTGGCAGTGGTTTTAGGCTGATCTGAACGGCGGGGGGGAGGGGGGTGCATCTGGGGAAAGGGCAGGGATTCCCCTCTTATTTCTCTCGGCACCTGAAAGTTTTGACTGCACAGCTCATGCCGCTATTCCTTTGCTGACCGTCTGTGATTTAGCGCAATAAAGAATTTGTTGTGCACAGATAGGCTTAAAAGGAAAAAAACAGGTGAAGTGGGAAGTTGACAAAGCCTAACCCCGAGCAAAATTTTTCTTTCTTTCCACATAAACCTATTTATCATGGGAGTTTTTTAGCGATTTGTACACAGTACTTGCATTAGGATATGCAAGTTTCTCCTCAGTTACCTGCCTGTCAGAGACGCACCTCCACCCACTTTACTCCCAGCCCCACCACCTGGTTACTCATCCACCGAGTGAAAAGACGCTACAACCGGCCCCACAAAGAGCCCCGAAGGGAGATGCAGACCGCTACGCGGGTGACAACCTGCTGCCTCCGAATCGCCCCCGATGTGGGAGTAAAGCTGCGCAGGCCGATAAGGCCACAGCGGGGCACACGGGCATTTAAAACCAGACATATGCAGGGGCTGATGGGTCGTCAGTCCTCGCTCCCCAGCAACTACTATTTAGAAGGGCCTTATTAAATTTATTATGTCTGAGGAGCACAGCGCCCGGATGCCGCAGAACATGTGCGGAAGTTGGAACCGCGGTCCCTCTCCTTCCGCGCAGGGCTCCGCACATGCGGAAGGCACTTAGCATCGTCACGACTTCTCTGAGAGAGGAAGAGGAGTGCAAATGTGAATACGAATCCGCCGCTGTACTCAGAGCCCTGGGAAAGCCGCTGGCAGGCCCCTCGCAGCCCTCCGCGGATTTGAGCCCCGCTCCGCGCTCAGGTCCCTGCTCCCGGTGCCGCTCTTGGAGGGGTAGCTCAGGGGCGTGAGCAACGGCTCTGCCCGCTCTCGGTAGTACCGAGCCAGAGTTTGCGCCATCCAGGGCAGGTGAAAAGTAAAGAAAACCTGACACCATCCCCGATTCCTTCCCTTTGTTCTCATGTCATCTCTACACAATGGAGAGAAAGAAATGCGACTTTAAAATAGCAATTAACCAGCTTTAGAGCAGATTTCTTGCGTTGGGTATTTATTCTTATCAAATCTCATTTCTTCTCTGAAAAAGCACTTCTAATTTTAAAACAAACCAGACGATGTAAAATACTTTACATCCTTCTCTTAATAATCTTAAATGATGATTGGATGCACCTAAACAGTTATCATAGTTTCCCACTGATTTTGGCCAGGTCTTGAAAGAATGACTTTTTTTTTTTTTTCTCCTAATGTTTTAAAAGTATTAACTTCCTTTCAAACATTCTTTAACCTTTAATGTTTTGTAACTTGTTGAAAAGGTCACTTTCTTCAGAGTGGATGCATCTGCTCCATAATTGTTCCAGTATCAGGCAGAGCTCCATCCTAACACTAAATTCTTTTATGAGGATTCTTTTCTTAATAATTGTTAAGGTTACCGTGAGTAACTGTTTTAAAGGCAAAGAGCTACAGACCAAAGGATGCTTGTGCTTTATTTAATTTCACCAACTTCAGATGTTTAGAGCTGTATTCAGCAGATGACATAGCTAAGCTCTGAGACAGATAACCTGAATAGTTTTACCTCTTCCAGAGGCAGGGGCCAGAGGTGGAACAGAAGAGCATAAATAGCTGAATTTACAGACTGAGCTGCATAACAAACAGCACAAAATACTGATTAATACAACCTGAACTGGCAGCAAGTTTGATCTGAGCATCTCAGAGTACTTTACCAAGGTTTGTGTCAGAGAGCTGATGTGTGGATGGGTTAAGACAGAAGAGCAGAATGATGCCAGAGATTCAGAGATGATTGGACATGGGCATCTCAAAAGCAGCATGGTGGTATGAGTGTTACTAAGCTAATAGTATTTTAGACTACTAGCTGTGAATGCAGCAACTACTTTTCAGCACATGTAAATCAATGCTTATTACGAGCAATGATATTTTATATCTGTGGATTTAGTCAGTTTCTGTATGAAGAACTCAGGTTGCTCCCATTCAGAAGGCTGGGGGATGTTTACAGTCACACCCCTAGGCCGAGCTCACCACTCTGAGGGGCCTCTTGCAGCTCAGTGTCGTAGGCAGGCATTGTATGCTCACGGCATTGCAAGAAGAGTGGTGATACCTGGCTACGTACTGGAAATTAGAACCTTAAATTGATGTCATTAATCCCTTTAAAACACAACAGGATTATCCAGCTCTTACACAATTCAAATATTCAGAGAATATGTTTAATTAAAACTTGGCTATACATTTTTTTAAGATTTTCTAAAAAAAAAAAAAAAAAAAACCAACAAAAAAAAAACGAAAAAACAAAGAAATGAGCTAATTATATTGCTTAGTATTCTAATATGCCTTTTTCCCCCCCCTTATTATTTAATAACACACTTTTCTAGCCAGGCCAGTCCCTTGAGGGCCAGTTCCTCATTTATAAGGAGGTCCCCAATGGTAATTAAAAATAGGCTATTTTATAAGAAGAAAATATATTCTGAAAGAGAAGCCATGCAAAGATAACCCTGCATCACAACATAGATCAGTGTGGAGGGTGGAATATGTATTCCAATGATGCAATTTTTTCCCTCCAATAATTTGCTCGTTAGTGTTAACGAAAGCCCAGATACTGATGTCTATGCATTTGTTCTTGTATTTTTCATCACACTAATGCTTTTAACTAAAATTATTTCTTAAAATTTGCTTTATTTAATGCATGTAAAGGTCAATCCTCTCCCTTTCCATATGCAAATCCTATTAATAGTAGAGGTTTGATATTAATGGGAGCTAATAGGGGAGACGATACCCCCTTTGCACAGAAATGCCGAAAGAGATCCCAATAATCTCCAGTAAACATCTTGCTTCTTTCTCCCCTTCGAGTAACCAAATATCAGGCCAGCAGCACCTTGGAAATCAGATCAACAGCCAGAGGAGGGATGAGACATGGAAGGACCCATGGGGCCCTCCACAGTATGTGAAGCCCATTCTTGTTTTTGCTGCCTGTTGCTTTTCCTCACCAGCAGCACACCTGCAGGAACTAGTCAAGAAACAAGGTGCCATCACAAAAACACTCTTTCTATCCTCCTAAAGAGGGGTGGACAACTTCTGCTTCTTTCAGAGGGTGATAGTATTCAGAGAAAACCAGGAGCTGCTGAAACTGATAAAATAAAAGGGAATTCGTGGAGCCCCTGCCACTCGCTGTTTCTGCCTGGTTTGGAGCTGTTACCTGTTTTGTCACTGTCTTTCCTTCTACACTTGCTGTAGCAGGGATTTTGATAGTGTTTTATTATTATTTAACATACAGCTGCTGGTGTTAAAATATTGATACTTATGTGCCTATGAAGAAGGAAAGAGGCATAAACTCATCTGCAGTTCCTATAGAAAATGCTCCCTGTGCTAGTGAGGGAGGACCAACGTTACTAGCCTCACTTAAGTGATAAAACTATCTGCAGTGGTTTTCCAGCAGCTGAATCCAGTTACCAAACAGCAAAACATCATTTGTCCAGAACAGCTTCTTCCAGAACAGCTTCTTCCTTGGTGAGGAATAAACACCTCATGCAGCCTCCGCAGATCTGCCTCCACTGCACCAAGGGCAAGCCAAAGCAATGTGATTAAAAGCGGTGGAGAAAGGGATGAGTCAGGGGCCACAGAGTGGTGTTAATTTACCTCTTATCAAAGAGCACTAACCTTCTGCCTCCAAATACCAGGGAATCTTTTAGGGAAACCCATCTTCCCTGTAGCCTCTCTTCTACTTGTCACTCCTGAGCTGAAAGTGCTTTCCCACATACTTTTTCTCAACCCGCACTTAGTAGATGATGTTAGTACACTGAACTCCCAAACAGTGCAAGGCCTTTCACAGACACATTTTGCAATGTGTGAACACCCCTAGCAAAACTCAGAATGCCTCGGGTTTTTTTTAGAGTAATAATTTCTTGTTTCCTTAAACTGAATTTACTTTTCCACTGTTTATACCAAAGTGAATATTTTTTTTCTCTCCTTAATTCCTGAACATAGATACTAGTTTTATCCTTTTAATAAGGTTGTGTATAAAATCTATAAGCCATGTGTGGGAGCTGTGGGCAGAGCACTGTTCGTGGTCTGCCCAGTCTCTGAGCTCCAGAGACAGGAACACCAGTGAGTAGCCCTAGTCCTGTGCCCTTAAAACACAGAGAGAGGCTGCTCCCATCAGTGGATACATTGAAGAAATCCTGCTTGGCTGGTGGAATGTTGGAAAGTCCCTCTGAGATAGTCAATGTGGGCAGCAACAGTCATCATAGAATAGTTTGGGTTGGAAGGGCTCTTAAAGCTCATCCAGTTCCAAGTCCCTGCCATGGGCAGGGACACCTCCTGCTAGAGCCAAACCTCATCCAACCTGGCCTTGAACACTGTCAGGGATGGAGCAGCCACAGCTTCTCTGGGAAACTGATGCCAGGGCCTCACTGTCCTCATGATCCTTGTGATACAAAGAAGCTTTCATCTCCAGAGATATGGTTTCTGGCTCTTTCTTTGTAGACTAAAGCAGATTGTATCATAGAATCATAGAATAGTCAGGGTTGGGAAAGACCTTAAGATCATCTAGTTCCAACCCCCCTCACTCTTACTGTCGGAGCTGTGATGTGACCGTAGATTTGGCAGGGGAAAGGCTGAAGATAAAAGGCACCACTTCTGTGAGGAAGGCAGGGTCCTATTCATAGCCCATAGTTTGGATTATACACTGGTACATGCTCAAATCTCCTATTGGCTCCTTTGCAAATAGGATTAGGGGTGATATTTGAAGTGCACAACAAAATAATACTTACACTGCTTAGGTTTTAGGGAGGTGTGTATTGCTTGATAGAAGCCAAACAGCAAAACTCTCTAATAGTTCAGGTATCTCACAAGCTTAAGAGTGTGTGTTTTTACTAAACGCTGGGTATAAATTACTTCCACAAACAGGAGCCCGGTCTCAGTGGAACAATGCAGTTGTCTGTTATAGCAAATCTGGTGTTCCCAGATTCAAATCTGCTACAGGCATTCTGGATTTTAATTAATATATTGTTTCATATGTATGAGTATTTAATGTTTCTTTTTTGGTTTTGTTTTTACACACTGCATTTTCAGTTTAAACAAAACATATTCTCTATATTATTCTCCAAAGCAATTGAATAAATATCACAGACTTTATAGGTCTGGTAGCCTTTCCAGTGAAGAGCACAACAGTCATGCTTCACAGAAAAGGGATAACATCCTAGAGTGCAGCTGATAAGAGCAACAATTTACAAAGCAAGAGATCTGTTATGCAGTGAAAGCTTTATTACCATGACTTGATGTTACATCTACAACACATAAGGGTTAATCATTGCAGCAGTTTGCAGCTGGTTTGTGGTCTCAGGGGAGTCATAGCAATAGACTTCTGCATGTCAGTCAAGGTCAGCGCTGCTCTCCCAGGGTCAGCAGGCCACTTGATAACACAACTCCAAAACTTCGGCTCTGAGAAGTGCCAGCCCCCTTTTGTGGTCTCTTGGAGAGTGCTTCTTGTGGTTTTTGTTCTCTTCAACAGAAAACACATATCTCGGTGGTGTGTAATTGGATGGCGAGTTTTCAGAGCTCCCCATCAGTGGGAGTTTTCTCTGGCAGCAGAGTGTTCATGAGTTTACCAGGTACATGTAACATTTCACGGGAGACTTATTTTTAGTGGACTGAGAAAGCAGAGCATCAGCCCATGATCCTTAAGGGCTGAATGCTGCATAATTTGTTCAGTCTCAAGGTATAAAACACTCACATGAGTAAAGTGAGCAGAATTGGACTTTAACATTTTATTAATATTTATCTTCCACCGCTACAGGACACAACAATAATCAAATAAGAAAAACTTTAATCCTCAAATGCAGCTTTAATCTTCAAATTGGTGAGCTTATCAGAAGGGTAACATTTATTTTCGAAGACAGGCTGCTAGGAATGATCAGCTGCAATAGAAACCTGTAAGTGAAACGATGTAAGTTTATTGGGCAGCGTTGTCTATATTTATAGTTTCTACTCAACCCATATTTCTGTTTTTATATGCATGTGTCAAAAATTAATATATGGCAAACTTCACCAACAGTTTTAAGAGATCCTAAAATATAATAAAATCAATAAATGATGTTCTGGCATAAATGTTTCTGTAGCTGAGGGTGGTCAGGTTCAAAGGGCAACATCTGACCATTTCTCTTTCCCACCCTGCTGTGGAGTAAGACCCTCCCCTCAACTTCAAATCACTGGGGAGAGGGTAATTTAAGCTATACTTGATGTACCCTATACATCACTGTCTTCAGGACCAGATTTAAAATTAAACTCTGATGTACAAAGTTAAACAAAAATGAGATAAAAATTGGCAGGGGTTGAAGAGGGTCAAAGTAGTCAAAACACAAGGTAGACTATTGCTTCTTTTGATTTATGTTATTCTGTGCACTAAAAAAAATAAAATTATAAATCTCATGGAGACTTTTTTCATTGAGAATAACACATTCCTAATTTGTTTTCTATAGACTTACAGGGCATTTGCTGTGGGAGATGGAAACATTTTATTTATTTATTTATTTATTTATTTAGACAAGGGCAGAATATCACCAACTGTTGGCAGAATATTCAAATTATCGTTAGATGCAACCTTTGTCACTCAGCAGAAAGTGAAAAAGAAGAGTATTTCCTCTTCCATTAGTGACTATTTTACAGCTCATATATCTGCAACCTTATTCACCTCTGGAGTTTTGCTTTCAGGCACCTCTTTTAGACACAAACAAAGTGTTGCAGTTACATTTGGTAGCAGAAAGAAAGACTTCAGTGAATGTTTCCTTTTGCATATTATACATGCACATAATGCAGTTACCCTCCAGAAATTGAGTGCAGGAAAGATGCCAAACAGCAGATTCTTTTGAAACCAATTCAAGAAAATCCTTGCAGGAAGTTAATTTTTTATGATGTAGTCAACTTTTCCACATACCATCGTTTTCATGGTTAGTGTGCGGACTGCAGGCAAAACAGTTTGGAATCATAATCTTTATTTTCTGTAACATGATAATGAAATAAGTACTACCTACTGGAATCAAATGAATTCCTCTGTGCTTCTCCAGTGGGAGGAATAAAGGAGTTCTACTGCCTAGACTGCCAGGCTAACAAGAAAATAAAGAAAAATCAGGTCTTTGATGAATAACAAATAAAACATGCTTATTTTAAATGTAGTGGTGGACATATAAAGATCTCAAAATATTTTCCAAGCTGATTAATCAAGCTTTTTCCAAAGGTTTTTAATTTTCATATGATAATGTCCTATTGACTTCATATAGATCATAGCCAGATGAAGTTGGTCATGTTCTTGGGCTATGCAAGGGTGTCAGAGAGCAAAGTCTTCTAAACTCTGAAAATTTCTTATCTTGATTTTAAATAAAACAGGAGAAAAACTTATGCTGCCCAGACAACTAGAAAAAGAATAAAAGGAGCTCTCACAGCACTTTTTCATTAGTATTGACAATCATGTTTCTTTGTTATTAATTTAGTATGGACCTGTTTGACATTTAATATGTAAATTTTGCTATTCCACCAAATGCCTATGTGATGCATTGTGTAAAATGCACTTTATATATATGATTTTACAGGACTAACCTGAATTTATATGACTTTAATACAAATAATTTGGCAAAAGATTTCTGTACTAATTAATTGATTTAATTCTTCAGAAACACATGGTTGGAAAGCTGGAAGTGCAGTAGGTGTAGGAGACAGACAATTGTTTTAACAGATACAGCAAGCAAAACTAAGGATTAACTGTTATGAGGGGTCCACTACTTGTGATCTAGGGTGCCAGACTTCCTAGTCCTCACAGCTGGGCAACACTTTTTGTACCATTGATTAAGATTTTTTCAAATATTTTTTCCTTTTTAAAAAGCCTTTTGTAGTCACATAGAAGACTATTCATGCACTCTGTAACTATAGCAGATCACATGTACGAAGGAGCAGAGTGATCCATGTTGGGTAGGAAAGGATGATCCAAAATTTTCATACATCCATTACACTTTGGGAAGGAGATGGTCCCAAGGGGCATAAGGAATTGCTGCAGTATTCAAACAAAAGATGTAAATTCCATGAGAACAGTAGGATCTTAGAACCACTCCAAGGCTATCAACTGCTCAAAAATCAGGTAAAAAGCAAATAGACAAGAAAAAAGAAAAACAGAGGGAACATCAGCTGTTAGAAATACACATAATGCTTTAAAATCATGTGCTTAGTATGGGTGATATTGTTTGCTGATTTATCATGCAGCAATTAGGAGTTCTTCCTTAGGAGAGGTGTGTGGCAGAGAAAATTAACTGATTGATTCCTTCTTACACCAAGTAGTTGATTATGGGTAACTGATTCATTGTACGGAAGCTACACTAAGTGCATTACTGTACACAATCATCCAAGACTAAGATGCATCAAAAGTGCCTCAGTGTGCTTAGTAATGGCCTAATTCCGAGTTCATCAAAACAGAATGGTTTCAACTGACTGCTAGGGTTTCTGGATTTGGCTTTTTCCACAAACCTAACTGGAAGGAAGATTTCCATTTCAGTGCAGCTGTAAGATGCCATGCTCTCCATTGTCTCATACTGCCCATTTTTAGTACATAGCATTCTTCTAGGTTGATGTTTACTCATCAACAGGTACAAATTCTCTGAACTATTTGTCAATGGCATTTCTGCAGTTCCTGTTTTCACCAAAGAAAGCAGTGTTAGCAGAACTTTTTTTCTGAGTATGCTTGAATTTACATTACCTTGCTCAAGCACTTGCAAAGGTACCATGGTCCCAGCTACACTAAAGAACTAAATCTATGATTTAATAGCCCCCCTTTGAGTAATTAGTATTCACTCAATGAAATTTGGAGTTTTCAGAGGTCCAGTCAAAGGCCTAAGCACCATTTAAGTCCAGCTTATTCCTCAAGGCACCTCTGAACTGAATTGGGCCCCATTTTATTAAATTATAATAGAAAGACTGACATGTCAAGTATACTGATGCTAAAAGACCCAACCTCCCAAGACCTCACACAGATAAGTAATCATCACTTATGCTAATAGCACATTTGACTTCTGTGGGATGACACATGAGGATGGACTACTTACTTGACTAAGATTAGTAAGAACAGGCATGTTACACAGAACAAATGACTTCTAAATATCCAGCTGCAGCAAAGTGCTGACTCCCATCAATGAGTGTGGTGGGGGTAAATGAAGGGGAGGATATGATCTTAAGAAATACTATTATTGAACTGGTGTCGGTTTTGCAGATTTCTAACCTATAATAAACCTCAGCTTTGCCTCCTCAGTACCACACTTCACAGACTTTCTGATCTGCTTTCCTTTTCTTTTACCATTATCCAACAATCCATTTTTGTATATTTTTAAAACTCTTCTTTACTGTTTGCAATTTTTTTTTTTTTTTGGGGGGGAGGGGGTGGGGTTGAAAGGTATTTAAGTAACAGTCACAAAGTCACAAGTGCTTCTGTTTCATTGCAAAGCAGACTACTTGGTAGCATCTCTACATTGCCCTGCCAATGTTCCTCCTCTCTGTTCTGCTGGGACACATGCAGTCTCTATGCTCATTTAGTCTTTGGCTTCTCCCTTCAAAGCTGACAATAAGGGCATCATACAGGGTATACCACTCCAGTGAGTTTGTCTGATAAAATGCTTAACTGTTAGGCCTGTGTTTAATACAATTTTGTTTCATAGAGGTCACAGGAGCAATCAGATCTTGGCCCTTATGGTCTATGATGCCTTTGAACCAGAATTCTAGAAAGGGAACAATCTTTATGTCTAACTTGACTCAGTTTCATTTATTTGTTCTTGAATTCCTCATGGTCCAGTTTTGTTCCTTATTTTGTTGCTACTAATCTAAAAAATATTTTATTGCACTTAAGTACAGTTGCCCTCCCTGGTTTTCCTATCCTAATCAGACTTCTTAAATGGATTCTCTCTTGTTTATTCTTTTATCATTGATTGGAGAAGCTTTATCAGAGACTAATGCAGTAGTGACCACTGATGACTGGCTTCTAGGGATTTTATGAATCCAGAATTAATTTGATCCTGAGATATGGAGAAACCATGAATGCTGGTACATGCATAATAACTGGTATAAATACTGTATCCAACACCAAAATCCCCAATGCTATAACCTATTTGCAAAGGGACCCTTAAATGCAGTTTCTTTTGACCTGTATTGTAGAGAACCGTATAAATGTCACTAAGTCAAAAAAACATAAGTATAAAGCATTAGTAGTATTGTTAAATGAGTATTTTCCTGTTTCTTGGGGGCCACTAGCTCAGCTGTAATGATAGCTCTGTGTGTGCCTGTGAGTTTTGCCAATCACATAAGTGAAATAAAAATGCCCTAATTTCTGCAACTTTGCTTTCATTGCACTGTAAAGCGCTAAAAGCAAGAAACAGTTTCCTGAAGAACTCCTCCATAGCAGGCCCTTGAACAAGATGACTGTTTCTAATAAGCAACAGCTGTCGTTGTGGTTTTACTAGTCAAATGATTCATGTCTTTTGCTCAGAAATGATAAGTGGAACAAATGTTTACTTAGATATGTAACAGAGGAACAATTGAAAAATAGTAGACTGTCAAATAGAAATATTTTCCTGTTATCTGATCCTTGACAATTAGTCTGAACTGGATTTTAGTCTAAAGGCAATGCTAGAGTGGTACAGGCAGGATAGTGAAGAGTTTAGCTGACACGTTCTGCAAACCAAATGCTGCAAGCTGGCTTGAAAATGCCTGCAGTGGCCCTGCAGATTTGAACGCGACACAAGCACCTCTGAGCAAACTGCTTCCCACACCCTCATTCCTGGTAGTCTCTCACCCTATCTTTAGTAATCTTTGAAGGGAAGACAGTTAACTTACCATTTCTGCTATGTCTTCAGGGCATATCGAAGTGCTTCTCTGCTGTTTGGTCTTGAGTGAAGACCCTCTGTTGGCCACCACTTCCTCAGGATTTTATGGGGTCTTGTGGGACCAGCAGATTAAATGAGGAACAGTATTCCAATACAGGAGATTCCAGGCTCTGTTCAAGGACGAAAAGATTACATTACCCTTTGGATGCTGGGAAGGAGAACCTAACAGACCCTTGATATATCTCTGCTGAGCCTGGAGGCTGCTGAAGTCAGAGAGATTTGACACCACTGTGGCATCACTGGGCTAGAGGTAAATTTTTGTTAAGTGCTAGAGGAAGCAGAGGCAGGCTAGCTCTTATGAGCCTAAGAAGACAGCATCAAAAACTGGTGTCTTCTGCCTTTGAAGATTGGGCTGGGAGAAAGGCATGCAGTAGGCCAAGAGAGCCTTGGGGTGCTCAGTGTACAAATGACACTCAAGAAGTATCTGGCTAACAAACTAGTGTACTTCTATATCTTATTTAAACTTACATTGCTGCTTGACAGTAGAATAGGGTTTAAATACACCTTCATTTTGCATAGATTCTGGACTTTGCTGCTTTTTCAGAATCCTTTCTTCGGTATTGCTGTATGGCACTGCAGTACATTGTATGGAAAACTGTCAAAGCTTTAGTTTTCCAGCTGTAAAATGGGGGTAATATTTCCTTTCTCCCATCTTTTATTCAGCTTATAAGGCTCCCAGGACTAGAATTCTTTTATTGCATGTTTCTGTATTGTCTCATACAACAAGACCCTGATCTCAGTTGAAGCCCATAAGTAGCACTGAAGTATAAATAGATAATAATAAAAAAATGATTTTGACACAAAATGGAATTTTATATTCTGGAGAGTGAAATAAAATATGTACTAAAGTCTACTAAAGTGTAACCATGAGATCAAATGATAAAATTCTTCTGGCAACAAAGAGTTGACACAAATTTGTGAGATTAAACTGAACCAACTCAACGGAGGCTTGTTCTGGTGGTTTATTCATATAAAGCATATGCAAAAAAGTGAGATTATCAAATTACCCTCACAGCATGGATTTTGACATGGATGTAGGCTCACTGAGCCACCAGAGGACTGAGCAGGTGCATTGTTGTAATTATGCCCTCAGTCTTGTGAGGAAGAAGCAAACTTCCCGGTTGCTTCCCTAGTGGAGATAAGGTGTTATCAGCCATCAACAAATGAGAGGGGAGAACAAGGACAAGGCATCTGATGGGAGAAAGGGGAAGAAAAGAGGAGGCAAAGAGAGCATATTCATAATGTTACTCTTTAAAAATTATGTATATACACATCTACTCTGAGCCATTTGGATTCTAGTTCTAATATTTGTTCCTTGTATCTCTGAGTAACCCTTCCATATGGTGAGGCACACAAAATTGTTTTTTAACAATTTCTCTTTTATGGTCTTGTAGTGAGGTATCTGGATAAATGTAATGATTTATTTGTTTATTAATTAATCAACATCAGGCACTTGAGGAGTTACAATCCAAATAGTCCCCCACACAGATTTTTATCACCGTATTCTGTACCCCTAGGGAAATACACATCTTTTTTTTCAGAGCATAAATGGACATTTCTATAAATTGCAACTACTTGGGTGCATGTAATATACAATATTATTCATCTTTGTATTCCAGGTGAATCCAGACTAGACTTCCACCCTCTAGGGGAGTCTGCTTCATGTAATTATCAGTATTCAAAGAATGATTGTAGATGTTGTAGCTTAACAGCAGGTGAATGGTCCTTATCTGAATATTAAATAAAGTGCAACTGAATTTCTGGGTTATCTCTGGCTAAATGTTTGTAAAGTCATTAGTGAAAGTATGCAGCTATAATCCCAACCACTATTCTTCTTACAAAGGATTTCCACTTCTGTTTTGTATTCCTTTACAGGATGAATTGTTCAGCTCTCCTTGTACACACAATCTTGTCCCTTGGTTGGACTACCAGAAACATCAAGGAAACTGCCCTGTAAGTAGTACCAACTCTGTCTTTTATTTTTCTTTTTTTCTCAGAAGAAACATAGGGAAGGGTGACAAAGAGAAAGATTTATTATTTCCTTTAAGCATTATTAGAGCTCTGAGTGTTGGGAAAAGGTTCTTTAGTAAAATGCTCCTTTGTCCTTCCCAAGTTCTGGAAACCTTAGTTCTATATTCAGCTTTCTTACTGCATGATCTGAGAGAAGCTGTATGTATTTCTTTAGTAAAAACATTTTATTACTGTTTTAAAATGGGAGATTTAATATAACACTGTTATAGGAGCTTGATAGTGGATGCTATGTGAATATAGTAAATAGTAGTCACAGAAAAATTAATAGCAACAAAGAACAAACCCCCCTCCTGCTGAGCAGAAGGAACAGACCAGAACCAGCATAGAAAAATTGTTGGAGATAGAAGAAGAATTGTCGTGGGACTATATAACATAAGATTTTTGAGGCAAAACTTGTGTTTCGGTTCCTGCATGTGAAGAGCATCGTGGTCCTGCTAGAGAGCATTTTTGAAGAGGAATTTTCAAGATGGACATACTCCACCACAAGGTAACTAGCCTTACCCCTTGTCAGGCACCACAAAGGCTTTACACTCATTAAGGCCTAGGTCATCAGGGGCAAAGAAGGTTATCACAATTAATGCAAACTATTTGTTTAAATTGTATATAAAAATATTAAATTAAATGCTATTTAATTTAATATTAAAAAACACAAACCCAAACCCCCCACATAGGGCCATCACTACAGTAAGCCATGTACTGTTTATTTTTATGTTAATTCCCATTTATTTTGAGCTGAGTTTTCAGTATAACATAGTCTATCATGTTTAGTTTTCAAGCAGTATACCTCTGATTTCAGTTGTTTCAGGCTTCTGCAGACTCAGGCAGATGCTGCTACTCCTGTCTGCAAGACTTTCTTTGTCACTTTAGACAAAATATACAGTAGAAGCTTTTATTCAAAAAAAAGAGGATGGAAGAATGCTGAGCACAATTTTGCATTTAGCTCTGAATTATCCAGCAAGAAAGACATGCAGTCTCAAGGACAAGGGAATGAACACAAAGAACTCTGCTTCTACATGACAAAGTCCCATTTAATTTAGTAACAAGAAATAAAGCTTTTTCTAGCATGTTAGCATTTCTATGTATTTTTACTTTAAATTATTTAAGAATGTAAAGGTCAAGTTTTGGAAGTGCACCGATTCCCACTCCTCCATCAGGAAATGGATATTCAGTAGTTCTCAGCTTTTCTAGCTTTGTTCTTTAGGACATCAACAATGAATGGGGGCTTGTTCAGATGCTTTGTACCTATGCTATGATTGCCAGCAAATAAGGAAAAAGAGCCTTAGAGGCATGTGTTTTTACCCAGCCCCATATTCCTAAGTATATTTATATGAAATTGAACTGTACAATAATTACAGTATCAACTCTGGTATTCCTGTTTTCATAATGTTGAAAAGGAAAAAAAAATTGAATAAACAGTGCTTTTTGGTTGTGTTTGTTGTTGTGAGGATCCTCTGTTAGAGGGAAGGGCGTTTGCATATTTAGGCAGGAGCCTTGTGAGGACTCCCTGTTCTAGGATCAAAAATACTCTATTTTGTTAGCAGAAGTCAGCAACTGTTTTCTATTTGGCATTTTTATATGCAATTTAAAAAGAAATTAAAAGAAAAAGTAAAAATATTTCAGCCAAAACTGTTCTACACAGTTCAGAATTCAAATTTTCATTCTTGCTCAAGTATGAGTCACCTGCAGTCACTGAGATTAGTTCTGATTTATCCTTACACATGTCCATTTTCTCATGACGTGTTTTAGCAATAAGTGAGCTCATGTTATTTGTATTCACTTCTATTTTTAAAATCTCTCAAAGCACTTGCACACCTCCTGATTTAAAAATAATCCCTTTAACAGGCCATCTGCACTTAGAAGCCAAAGGACAAATCCCAATCCATCTGAGGCTGGTTGAAATTTTGACATTTATTCCAGTGGTAAAATCATAATTTTGTCAAAGTGTACAGTAAAGGGGAAGATTATTTGCTTAGGGAGCAATGAGAGTTGGCTTTGTCCATGTCATCAGCTGCATGATGGCTGATTTAAGAATGAAACTTAGATCTGCTCACAGAGGCAGTCAATCATTAGACTGGATACCCTTGTTCATTTCAGCTAACTGGTGGGAAAAATGCAGGAATGTAATGGGAGAGAGAGAAAAAAAAATTATTGTATTTTATAGAACCTGAAAATCTCTCATGTTTCTGTTTCATATCCTCAAAAAACTTACAAAAGCAGTGATCTTATCCAGTATATGGCTCTTCTCTAGCTGATTGACTGAGGTTGTGCGTTGTGGTCTTTATTCATAACTTTGACCAATTTCAGAGACATTATTTGTATGTAGGAGGGCTGAACAGAACAGCTACAACATATACTAGCTGTATTCTGAGGTTGACATATATACTTTCCACTGCAGATACAGACCCTTTACCATCACCCCAGCAGGTGCTGCCAGGCACCAGTTTTCTGAGACACAGTCAATATCTTTACCTGAGATCATCTTGTGGTTTGGGCCTCCTAAGCAGATCTGTGTTTTGGCAGAATCTTTAAATATGTTCATATTAAAACACCTCCAGCAATGTAGACAGAGTCTCAAGCAATATGATAAATACTGTAGTACATATTTTACAATTGTATAATATTTGCATTAGGAATGTAGTTGTTTCCAAGTCCCATACTGCATACTTGTCTGTCAAATTTCTGAGGGAAGAAGAATGTGAAGATACAACCTGGTGCTCTGGCTGCTTGGTTCTGGTCCAGGAGGGAGAAGCACTAACAATGCCTTTCCAGCATTTTCCTAACAGGCATAGACCTGTACTGATGCAATCCTTGCCTTGCCTCTCTGCCTGTAATGTAGGTAAGGGTAGGAAATGCAGTGAGGGTGACTACATTCTGGTTTCATAACCCACCAGCCAGCCCAGCAGAGCCACAGTCAACCTCTATAAAACTGTAGCAATTATCATAACACAACACGGTCAGCCCAGATCCAAAGACTTGAACTGCTGGTGCTCCCTTGACTGCTATTGAGTGTGTGCCCAGACGCTTACAGGCCCCAGCCTGTTCAATAAAGTCGGAAAGAGGCCCATAGCAGGTAAATTACTGTTAGCCATAGAGACATTCCTATACAGGGGAGGATGGAAGCTATGCAAATATCTACTCTATAAATCTGTTATGTAGCTTGGTAGAAAAACAAAAAAGCCACTTTAAAATTTGCTGCAAACTTGGCCACAGTATAGTTTTGTTAGTTCAAAGAAATGGAGTCAACTTTATTGTTATTTGTGTTTGGATCAAAGAAAACTATGAAAATAAACATTAGACAGAATGATAATCAACACTGGAAAAGAAATGTTTACTAAAGATTTTCTTCTGTGTTCTCTTACCAGCATTAATAATATTTTCTTTTGCTAAGCTATTCTTGCTTCCTTCAAAGAGATTGATTTCAGCAGAAAGAACAAACATATGCAAATAAACTGAATGATGTTATACCCCCTGCCCCTATCCCCCGAAACTACATCAGATAATTCCATATTGTTAGCCTGCATTACAGTTTTATCAGTTTTTTGTCTTAATCAGATATGAAGCTCTCGCAGTACATCTCTAGAACTGGGCTGTGACCCTGAAGTGACTCTACAGCACAGAAGCAGCCTTAACCCTGCTGTAATCTAATAGTTCAAATTTAACGGATTTGTTTTTTCAGTGGAAATAATGGCTTCCTGTCACAAAACAGAGCCACAGATTACATATCTGATAAATCTGGCTTTGGCATGATTTTTTCATGTAACACGCAATTAACAGTGCTTTTCATTAGAGTCACGGTTTAGGGATTTGGCGAAGGCATTAATGCATTCATTACTATGCATTTTCTTTAAAAAATATAAATACTACGTTCTGCTCATACTTTACAAACAAATAATACTCTTCTTTGAAAGAGCTCACCTACGTTTTCCAGTGTTAATTTAGCCTCAAAACACTATACTGAAATTATTACCACTAAGTGCTGATGTATTTTTTCATGTGGCATATAATTATAATTGATAACCCAAAATATAAATGTAAATATGGTAATTTTGATTTTATAAGCTAGCACCCATACAGATACTGAAAATTTCCACATTATAGCTATAATCGTTGTTTGTCATGCTATAATCCCCTAAACATTATCAACAAATTAATAGCAGAACAATACATAAGAAGATACACCGTTCTTCTATGGATAGTATTACATGTTTTGAAGGAGTTTATTATCTTTAGTTTGGTTTTGAAGTCACAGTTCAGAATTGATCGTGGTGCTTTCATTGGTTATCTTCAGCCCACCCAACCACCAGGCTCTTACTGCTGCATGTTGCTAACTCCTGGCATTTACAATGAGGTAATCATCACCTTGTAGTTCATTGGTGTGAATGCTGGTCAGATGGCCTGTATTTTATTAACAGAAAAAGGGTCACAAGTCAAATACATGCTTGGGGTCAATGAGCAAATACAAAAAGAAGATTAGAGGAACAAAAAAATGTGACTGGAGGGGTAAAATCCCACTGGGGGTTAATCGAGCAGAAATGTATCAAAGAATGTAAACTACCCTTTCTTTTGTTATTCATCATACAGGACGCAGTTCCTATGTCCTGCTGATTGCAGCTAGATAGAGCATCATCTCCAGAATGCTATCTTTTAATGATCTCTTTCTATGGAGCCTTAAAGAGGGGCTTCCTATAATGCTACTGCTTACTGCTGTTACTATTGCTGCTACTACTCAAGCAATAACAAAAATTAAACCCACATAGCGTAAATATAAAAATTACAAATATTTGCTTCACCTAATGTCATGCAATGCAAAGATTGCCTATAAAAATAACAGAAAAATATCATCCAATATCCCTTTTCTGGGATTCTCTTCTGCCTTCAAGTTGAAAAGACTAGACCAACAATTAACTTCACAATTACACTGATTTAGTTTCCACTTGCAAAGCGAAATAATTAATAAAAATGTTTCTGAAGAGGTGGTGTTGTACCGCTATAGTTTCAGGTTTTCTGAGAAAAAAATGTCCTTTTAAATGACAGAACAACAAAAAAGGAGCTGGCATTCCTGATCTGCACCATAAGAACTGGACTTGGTAGGACCCAAATGGCAGCAGTCAAGAAAAATCATAGGGTACTTACCAAGCAGCAGCTGATTTTCTCTTCTGATACATGTTCATCGCTCTTTCTGTGACAAGAAGCGGAATATTCTGCCTTATTTGAGCTATGCACATTTGTCTAATCCTTTAAAATCCCAGCAGTAGAAAGATTCCCTTTTCATCAATTTTCATTTATTATGCTTGTAGCTACATATTGTAATATGAATTCTTCTATTCATGTATAGGACACATCTATAGATTTTATGTTTTCACACATCACATGAAAAGCATATTTCAAAACTATTGCATTATCATGTGCCAGAATAATATTGCTGTGGGAATACAGACATATTATCAAAAGTACAGTGTAAAGCAAGGAAGTGAGAGTCAGGAAGGAAGAAATTCTTAGTTCTATGACCACATGCCACTGACTTACTGTGCAATATTCATAAAGTCTTTTAATCTTATTTTGGCATACTTTATACATAAAAGAAGCAATACGTCCTTCTGTACAGCTGAAATAAATGGCCCATCATGCCCTTGAAGAGCAAAATTGGGATTTCTGTCATCAGCGTCAAGATGAGCCAAACCAGACCTAGAGACTGTAAATCTTTACATTCCAAAGAAAGACACTACATACATGAAAATTTTATGGCCAGGTACAAATTGTAGTAGACTACCAAAGGATTAATGTGGAACAAAACAATTTAAATGTAAGTATTCCTGAACTGAAATCAAATGTTTCCTTAGTTACCTGTGTAGCTATCTATACATGTTTTCCCCTATTATTTATTTTCACATCACTATATACTTTATTCTTTTCAAACCATTACATACCTTCACACATCATATGCCTCCTTCAGGAATATATGTGTTTGATTCCTCATTGTTTAGCAAAGTATATTTCTAGAAACTGTATCTATATTATCTATAGACAATACAAATTATTACAGAGTGGATTTAGACAGGTTTATAGAATAATACTAGGTACTTAATATGTAAGAAAACATATACAAACCAGAAAAACTGCTATAACTACATTGAAATTCAACTAATATATTTCTAAAACATCATGAGTTTAAAGCATTTTTTTAAAGCTTACATTTTAGTCTTCTGAGTCCTTTCTATGAGATACAGTTCACTAAAACATAACATACTGAATTCTCTCTGCTAGCTTAGTGCAGAATCACTACTCAGAAGAGCTAACTTTTTAATAATGTGGTCAAAATATTTTAAGAAATATCAACTTATGAAATACACTTAATTACCTTTGCATTCGTATTATGTGGAGGAGACATACCCTATACTTGGATAGCAGTGCTGAGATGTATTGAAGTTTGCAGAATGTTAACATGCAGTGTTACTATTTAAAGGGTTGTGAATAAGAATTTTACTGCAGTCACAACATATACATTGAGCTCTTCTAATAAATTGATCATTCAAATAAAAAGAAAGGAATGGTTTTGATCAGCAAAGAAGATGGGTAAAAAGTAAGCCTACTCATCTTAACTCTGCATAAGGGAAAAAAATTAACTTTGATCTATCATATTGCAGAGCCGCTTGTATTTCAATGGCAATTTATCCATTCTTTAATAGTCAAAGCTCCCAAGTAGTAAAAGCTTCTTAGACTTCCTAATCTAATAGCCATTATTTAAAATTTTTATTCTGTATGACTTACTGTTCAGAAGGAAGAAAGCAACATAATTTCTTAAGAATTCCTTTCTTTTTAAGAACTGTGGAAATGGAGCCAAATACTACTAATTTTATTCTTTCTCATGCTGAAATAAAAATAAAGCAGGATCCCACTTTAGTGTATCTTAACATTTCTTACCTAAGCTGATAGATAGCACTGTGTATCAGCAATGGCACTGTCTTAAGGTCAGGATATAGCAGCACTACACCTTAACGAACACTTCTTCCCTTGGGACTCGAGTTTCTGCTGTTAGCACCATCCCCCTGCCCACTTGCTGACAGCGCTGGGCTGAAGGCACAGCTCTACCTGTGATGCTCCCACCAGCCCCAGTTTGAGTATCTCCCACCCTGTGGGGAGCAATTAGGAAGCTTCTACTGTGCTCCTCCCACCACAACTTCTGCAATTTGAGTTATAGAGGATATAAAAGGTCTCTGCTTCCTTCTCCCAACCACAGATGGGTGGAAGAATCTATCCCAAGATGATGGACCCAAGTCCATGGTGAGTCCCAGTCTTTTAGGCATGCCCTGTATTCCTCAGGTGATGGAGGCATGAGGATATTCAGCACCCTCTGTGCCTATCACAGGAGTAAACCTGAAATCAGCTTAAGAATGGCTTATTTTAAAAGGCTTACCTTGACAAGTCCAAAGCATAGGGAGGAACATTTAAGACTGCAGATCTAAACTTGTATGTTGTTACTACTAAACATTAAACCCTTAGGTCAGAGCACAGAATTCTCAGAGTCAACCACTCCAACTTGAAAATACATCAGTGTATTTGCTAAATGGAAACCATACTCAGATCACATCTTATCATAATGTCACAAAACACATAAAATTACAAATCAGTTTTAAGGCAAAATACATGACAGCAAAATATAAGTACACAAAAACTACATTAAATATCAGTCTTCATTTGTCCTTACCACTTCAACTTACCTCTCAGTTCAAAACTATTCACTGCAGTGCACAGCTTGAGATAGTCTAAGATCCATTTTAGAGTGGACTGAAATATAAATGACAGTTCGCACTACACATGAACATAGACAACTGTATGAAATATTTAAATAAAGACAGAAAAGAACAGAGGAAACCAACAGAGCCTTTGGCAGACCCAGCCTTTGGGAATTTAGCAGCTTGAGATTCATTGCAAATTTCATCTTTAATGTTATTTTTAGTTCAATATTTTGTAGCACTCAGAAGTAAATCTTTGTGTGCTGTCTCTCCCCCTGCTTGTGCTTTCTTTTCCAATCTCTTTTTTTAAAGAAACCTAATATATTTTCAATACAATTGATTTGTTACATTCTTTGTGATATTTGTTAAAGTTTTCCTGTTTCTTCACACAATTCAGTGAAAACCATTATACTGTTGTTTCTTTTTAAGTGCTGAATATTGACTGTCATTGTTGAATATAAACAAGACCCCCCAGTAGTCCTTGTTCCACCACACCTTGTGTTGCATTCAATTCTCTTACATTAATTTTGACTCCTGGGTTAGGGTCAAGCTCTTTGTTTAAACACTCACCGTTGCTCCAAAAACTGCCACACAAGTGTATTTTCAGAGCAGTTTTGATTTCACCCTGGAATCTGTTCTTTGTCTCCCTGTAAAGCAACCAGACTGGAATGATACAGAATAACACAGAACTGGAAGATGCTGCAAAGAGGATATGTGGATAATTACCATCTGCAAGAAGGTGGAAATACTGGTTCTGCCTCACATCACCTCTCTCATCCCTCTCTTTGTCCTCTCTTTCTTTTTCCAGGTTGAAATACGGTTGACTGGGGAAAAGAACAGATCCTTCCTCGCCACTTTCTGCACCCAGGACTGGTCCACCTGCTCCTCCAGGGCCACCTATCGGGTTGCTGTGCCTTACAGGCTGATGTAGTTATTGGTTCCTTTGCCACTTGGACAGAGACCTAGAAAGTAAAAGTGTAGGTGTACAAGCAGATTACCAAAGGTCAAAGCAGGGTGCAAAGCAGCAGCACATCAGCTGCCCCACTGCAAGCATTCATATACATTTTCTTCAATACCAAATGCAAGAATGCAAGTGGGAAAGAAATAGTAATATTTACATTGGATACTGGATAGTTGGAGTGTAAACACAGCAATTACCAAAGTTTCTGAGAAACTGCAAATTCACTCCCTAGTCTGCCCCACTGCATACTGTCCATGTTCAGGTGTTTTCTTCAAAGTAAAGTCCTATAGTCTTTTTAATTGCCTTGCCAGGCCTTTCCCATTCCTTCTGTTGCAAAGAACTCAATGAGCATACTATACTTGTGATTTAATAGTTGTGCCACAGAACGTGGCAACGCAAATAGAGTATTGTGCATCCCGTCTAACTGACAATAGCACTGTGACGCAACATAAGAAGGGAATCATATAAAAGATATAAAATAAGACTAAGGTTACTTATACATGCAGTATGAACACCATAAAAGTACTTTTGCTTTAATTAATTCTAATTTCATCAGTTTGCAATTGGTGTTGGGAATTTTTTTTCATGGAAGGATTCACAAGAGCAAGAGCTTGCCTGATCACAAGGCTTTAAAATTGCAAGAGAGCTTTTTTTTTTATTTCAAAAGCCCTCTTTCTAACATATAGACCCATTATTCAACAGTTCCCACAAACACAAGGACTAGGAGCCCCGATTAAATGACCAGACATCACTCTTAAAACAAACAAAAAAAGTACTTTATCCTCACAGTGTATCAGGAAATTACAGAACTCATGGCTGCAGGATGGAGTGGAGGTCAAAAGTGTAAATGGATCATAAAAGGGATTACATGAAATCATGCAAACGAAATCCATCACTAGCTACTAAATATGATGATCAAGATCCAGCCTCCAAATCAAAATGTCTAAGATACCAATCCTCAGAGGGCATAAGCATACAGGGGAAGAAGGATTGTTCTGTATGAGCCATGCATCAGAGTTCATGTACTTTTTCTATGGCCATTTGCTTCTTCTCACCCTCAGAGAAAAGACGCTGGACTACATGGGCATTTTGTATGATGCAGGATGGCAGCTATCGCATAAGTTCTAAAGCTTTCAAAAGTCCTAACTTTTTATATTTGACACTGTGTGTTTTAGATTTTTTCCATTTTAAATTCAAGATAATTAGAAAAAAGACCATAAAGAGTCAGAGGGCAAAAAGAAACAAAAGTACCTAGAAAAGAGGGAGTTCAGAGTTCAGAACATTTTCTGTTAAAGTCATGTTTTGCTATATAGTTGTGTTTCAGGACCTCATTTTTCATTAAAAAGAATATAATTTCCATCCTGTGGTTACAAAAAAGGAAGTTAACAATACAGAAACATAGGCACTGTCCACCTTCCTAAACTTTGTAAGAGACTGAAGCATACCTGACAGCTGAGAATGGTCTTGTAAGTCTGAAATAGGTCTCCATGGCCCCTGCAGTGCTGAAACCACTGCTCACTATCGCTTTTGTTGTACTGAATCATTTGGGACTCTCCCCTTCTGTGTGAGTCAAGTTTTGAAAACCAAGCCTCCTCCAGCCTGTAGGATTCATAAACACCTGTCCCATTAACCCAGTTTCACTATTTGTCTAATGACAACCACAAGTAATGACCTGAATCAATTCACATCAATATTCTGCCAAAACCTACCATTTTGTCCTCTTAGCCACCTCCTCCCACCCACCCAGAGGTTATGGAACTGTGGGAGGGTTGCCAGAGAAATGCAGGAAATGACATATACAAATAAAGTTCACTTACCTAAAAGCCCTATATGTCAGATCTTTTTGTGATGCCTGCTCCCTCACCATTCACTCATTCGCTTCCAGCACTTGTTTCTTCTCTCTCTTATATTTTTTCTTAATTTCCTCTTCCTTAGCTACTTTTTTTTTTACATCTTCTCATCTTCATTTTCTTCTTTTTAAGCCCTAGTTGTATTCTTTGGCTGAAAATGAATAAATGAATGCTTTCAGAATTTTGTCTCACTTTAGAGCCAGTAAAGCATTCTGGCGTCACTTTACCATTTTTGCTTCTGCTGCCCAGTTTTCCTGCCACTACTTTTGTTGTTGTTTTCTACCATTTTTTCTGGCCTTCCTCCATAGCAACCTCTCCCTCCTTAGTGACTTCATCTGTTTCTTCTCTCTGCAGAGCTCCTGTTGTGTTCCAGTCTGAAATAATCAAAATTTCCGGGTGGATTTGTTTGGCTTCTTCAGATCAGAACTTCGGTTCTGATAGGGTGCAAAGGTCATTCTACACATGTAAGGAAATACTGAGCACTTCCAGTTGAAGGTATCTGGATGAATGGATGTGGCTTCAGGGAGAAACAGGGACATGAAATAAAGTAGAGCAGAATCCTGTTCCAGTTGCTGGGGAGAAATATCCCCTCTTGCTTAACTCTACTTATTTCACACTTATCTCTTTGGTCTTCCAAATGTTCTAAGTCATTTTCTACAGGATCCATCCCTAAAATCTGGAATCCTTAATCTCATAGATGTCCCTCCTGCCAAGAGTACACAGTATTAGGAATAGCACTCTCTGTTTTAGCTTATAGTTGCTCACATTTTCCTGATACTTAAAACCACTCTAAGCAATGTCAGTTGATCCAAGTAGCTAAACGTGCTGCTCTAATTGCTGCATAACGTGACTGGACTACACTTGCCATGAGGCTGCTCATGAGGCTAGCCTGTGCTAAACTGTGGCCCCTTGCAGCTTTGCAGGGTTGTGTTTAAACACACAGTCACTATACACACATTCTTCAAGGTCTAAATATGCCATAAACCATGCAGCGCATTTTAATTCATCCCTAAGCGTTTTCATTCTTGTTAGGCAAAAGCACATTCAAGACTTACAGGGAAAAACAGCATTCCAGGTTTGTAAGATAAGATGGTGGAAAAACAGAAGCAGCACTAGCTTTAATATATATCCTATGCTAAGAACTGGGAGAATGAGGGATTAGGTTTAAAGGAACACCCAGAGACTGGGAAAGAGCCTGACTAGCTAGGTATGCCATGCTGTAAACAATATTCTGGAAATCACCTTTTTGTGTTTCTGTGCTTTACCTTTTTAGCAGCACAATTAGCCATGACAATATAATTTCAACAGGATTTTTTAAAAAATGCATAAGCCACCTTTATGAAATACTATCCACAGTTCAAACAACAACAAAAAGATTCCCAATTTGGAAGCTAATCTCCATTTGTAATAATTATCTTTTTTTTCTGTGGAAGAATTGTACAATATGGGTTTTTTCCTGCTTGCTCATAACAGGTCATTCATTAAAGAAAATGCCGGGGAATTATTCTGTGTATCAGTGGATACAGGATGCCATCTGGGAGCTAAGAAAAAGAACAGAAATCAACCCCCTCTTAAAAAAAAAATTAAACCCATAAAATTAGTTGCACTTATGGAAATCAGACAAATACTTTAAAAATCCCAGGTCCATCAGATAGGTTATAATAATTGGCACGTTGTCCATTTATACATGTGATGCGCTTAATCACAGGAATGGTCCATGGCTTCCTCTGTCAGGCCTTCAGTGATTCACTCTTCCTATTTCCCCTGGGCCTTCTCCCTCCTCTCCTGCTTCTCCAGAGGTCTCTGCTTTCTGCACTCCCCCCAGCCCTGGGCTCACCAGGACCTCATGGATGCTCTTTGCCATTTTCTTCTGCAGCTTTTCCCAGCTGTCTGTTTACTGGCAGTTCTCCATCTCTCTCATTTTTGTTTTCAGTTTTCTGCTTCCCTAATTCCAACGTGCTTTCTAACCAGCTCTATATTATAAGGTTCTTGCAATATATTAGTTGGTCCCTCTGGTCCAACAGGCAGGTCATTGAATCACAGAATGGTTTCGGTGGGAAGGACTTTAAAGATCATCTGGTTCCCACTTCCTTGCCATTAGCAGGAACACCTTCCACTACACCAGGCTGCTTCAAGCCCTGCCCAGCTTGGCCTTGAACACTTCCAGGAATGGAAACAGAAAACCTCTCTTGGAGTATGAGATTTTCTATTCTGACTGTAATTAAAGAGTGATGTAAAATTCAGCATTCATCTTTCTGGGGTGAGGTGGATGGATTACATTAGAAGAGAGATGCCTGCATCAGCAGATAAGGAAATCACAACCATATAGTGATAAATATATTAAAATGAATATGGCCATATGCCAATTTTTTTCCTCTCATAAATAAGACTCTTGTTTACCAAATGTTCAATTTTGGTTATGTCACTATAAAAATCAAGCAGCTGGTAATTCAGGCTTGATTAGCAGGTCTCCAGTTTTGATTAGTAAATGACTGTAGTAATCAAGGTTAATTCTCATTTCAGAGCGCTGCCACAGATTTTGTTTCTCCCAGAAAACTGGATTTACCACACTGGAGAAGGAATATTTTAATAAATATTACAAAAATATTCAGAAATAGAAACCAAAAGCAGAACCAAAGGTTTTCTGTTATATGGGCAACCAGAGCAACAACATTGTTCAAACATGAAATGGTTAATGCCCTAAGAATAAAATTCCAAGCTCAGATTTTACAGAAGATTTCCACATAATATATGCAGGGATTGCATTTCTAATTCTTTTCACCTAGTGTTTCTATTTCTATATTTAAAAATTGTTTTGTTTGGATCTTCATCTTTCATTTTAAAACTAAAAAAAAAGTACATAGAGAGGCTGAATAAGAAGCCCAAGAGACTGTTATTAGTACGAAGATAAACAATAGAATGGACTCTAACTGAGCCAGAAAACATCACTCTAGAATTTACATAAAATTTAGTTTTCAACCAAACATATTGCACATCCAGTTCCTGCTAATCTCGTAATAAATATTCAAGCTTTTGAATGACCCACATGTCCCATAAGTGAGCAAGAGTCCCCCAAAACCATCATTGTTATAAAAGAGACACAATATTAAAAAACACTGAGAATTCATTAGGGATTTTTTTTTTCCCATGAAACTTTTACTAAATATGTAGCCTGCAAATCCTGCAATTATTGGAGCCATACAAGTCTGTCAGGGATTTGAGGCTGGATAACGAACTCTTGTATGGTTTTTAATTAGGATAATATTATTATTTTTTAGTCACAATTCTGGGTCAGAATCTGTGTATCTCTCTCACATCACTTTTGTATAATTAGAGACTAAATTATCTAAAATAAATATAAAGTTTGGTTTATCTACCCAGTGCTGCATGTTTTTCTCAGATAGGAAAGCACAGGCAATTTTCAGACACACCATAGCATTTTACTTGAAATATCTAGATAAATTTCTTCCCAACAACACAGAAATAATTGACTGAAGAACCCCCACATTTATGGATAGAGAGGTACATTACTGAGAATACAGTGAACACTAAATTCAGTGTAAAGTTATAAAATTCTTATGTCCTCTGAGGAAAAAACAAAAAAAACCCACCCCCTTTTGTAGGTAAACAAGTTATGTCCTTTTGGCTAGGAAAGAACCTGGAATTTAATTCTGTTTCCACATATATGCTTTATTTGACTGGAGCAATTTTGCTATATGAGCACTTTCATTATGCCAATGGAAATATAGTGGGGTTTGAATCAGACCAGGATCAACTACGCTTTTAATTCAGCATCTTGCTCCTGATGATGGCAAACAGAAAATGCTTCAGAAGGGTTTTTTCCCAGTGCTAGAAAGTCAATAGCTGTCTCATGGTCCAAAGCAAGAAGTTTCTTAACCTTCCTGCATTTTTTGCTATTTAAGTCAGTTCTAGATATTTAACATTATGTCTTATCTCATGGTTCTTTTACAGACCAGTATCTAATGACCTAAACATTGGCAGAAAGTGGAAAGCAACCTGATCTATGAACATTTATTTAAGATTAACCCTTTGCTAAAATAATAATCAATTTGAGTAGAAAGCAAGCACATTGAATGTATTAAGCAATTGTCTCACTTTTGCACATCAACAGCTTGGGAAGCCCCCTAGTTTGCAAGATAAGAAGAAAAAAACTATACTTTCAGGCAGAAAGCCTGTAAAACAAACAATTATAATTCTGGAAAAAGTGTGAATGCTTTTTGTAGTCTGTCTTCAGACAGAATCCTCCAAGATTCACCTGGAGAAGGAAGGGGTTGGGCGTGGGGGGAAAGCAATTACAACTGAGACATTGCACTAATAGGGGACTTCCAGAGATTTTTGGCTTGTGTTCAGTAGTACAACAGTTCCTTGAATCTGGCAGATTTTACTCATTGCTTCTGAGCATGTTTTTATTTTTGGCTTTGGCTTTTCTCTCCTTTGCAGTTCTTCCAAGTTACATGGGAGAAAGCACACAGCTGTCATTCCTCAGGAACAGTAGAAGAGACAGTGGCCTCTGTAACCACCTCTCCCACCAACAGTTATGATGCAGGCATGTACACAAATAGCTTGAGATTCTTCCCAAGCTGCATTCTTGGCTAAACTGATTGTTTCCCAAAGACTTTGGTGAATTGTGAATAGCAGCTTAGGACTATTGTTGTAATGTGAATAAAGCCACATTTGAGGATCCTAACAAAATTCAGAATGAAATTCAAAACTAGAGCCCCAGAAGACTGCTTTATGTTGCTCTGGTGGGAGATAAAAGCTCTGAATGGATGATAGCAGATACCTCTAGACTTCTTGGGCAAAGACAGGGTGCTATACAACTAACGCTGCTGGTTATTCACCACTGTTTTGTCAGCTCCCAAGCACTCAACATGAAGAAAATATGTCCAGGAGTAACTGCATTCTTGTAATCCCTGGCAGAACAATAGCTTCCTCAAAAGCAGCCTGGCCTACTGTGAATGAGAGCAGTCATAAGGTTTCTGGAAAGGTATTTATTTTATCAGCAGGTAGGATTGCATCACTGAATGTGATAGTCTCTGTTTAAGGTGATTAATAATATGTTCTGTTACTTGTTTTGAATAAAGACTACAGGCCAACTCCTGCTCTGGTTCAAATCCCATTGAACCCAATTGTTTATCCTGAAAAATGCATTACAGGATGTGGCCTTAATTTATGCATACAAAAATGTAGAGGATTTTACTTTAGAAACATTAATTCTTATTTATATGTACCACAGTAGTGCCTAGAACCCAAGATTCTACTTGCGGGACAGTATCTCAATGCAAAGGAAACACAGATGTGGTCCTAACCAAAAGAGTCTTTAAGCAAAAGACAGGCGACAGCAAACAGATGGGGAGAGGAGCAGAAATGACAAGGTAACTGGGAGATAATTATGATCACTATGCAGTCACAGCACATCAGCTGCTTAACCACTATATTTTTTTTAAGGTGTCACAGCAGAGGAGAGTTTTAAGGGAGGAAGTGAAGAAGGGCAAGTATAATAGTGTATCAGATTTTTAGAGGAGTGGATCCTCACATGAAAGAACAATACAAGAGTATGGCTCAAAATATAAGATGCTGGTGATGAAACTTGTTGAGAATGGTGGATGTGATAGGGACAAACAGACTGGGGAGAGCCTATGTGGGCCTTAAAACATTCGCAGGATGGTTTTAGCTGCAGGGTAAAAGAAGGCGCTGAGGAAAGGGTGCATGATGGAAGAGGGAGACAGTGTTCAAGGCCAGGTTGGATGAAGTCTTGGGTGATGTGGTTTGGTGTGAGGTGTCCCTGCCCATGGTGGGGGGGTTGGAACTAGATGATCTTAAGGTCCTTTCCAACCCTACCTATTCTATGATTCTATGATACAATATTAAATTTGAAAATGCACCCCTGCATCAGTATCAGAGGAATAGGCAAGGTATCTGTCTGCCAAAGCCAAAGTGACTGACACTCACTGCTGGTATTGGAAAGAATGTTTAAGTTGGTTGAAAGGTCAGACTGTAGAGATGAAATACAAGAATCAGAAGGTTTGTTCTAGCACACACAAATCTAGAGAGAAAGATGTAGAAAGACATAATGTCAAGAAAGATCTGGGCCTAGAGCCTGCGGTGATGATGCTAAGCCAGTCACACCTTTGGGTTTTGTTTTGCAAAATGTTGCTGGCATGAAAGGGAGTCCCTGTACTTAAAAAGGGGAACACTTCTGAAACAGCTTATACCTGACAAAACAGAAACCTCTTTTGGTGCATGAGCAAATACATGGAAAAGGGAGAAAAACAGATAAGAAAAAGAGCAAAAGCTCTTCTCTCCCCCCCCCCCCCAAGTTAGTACTTTATATAAGTACTCTTCTAAGATCATATTTCAATATATAAAGCAGTGAGAACAAGACATTTTTGTTTGCCATGTATGCTCAATTTTTGAGTGCCATGGTAGGAACTGAATAAGAGAAACTTAATTATGAAGCTGCTTACACATACTTGTAGGAGTAGTTTTATGAGAATCTGATCATTTGCAACTCCAGTCTTACTGTGAACAAAAACCAGAAAGGACACTATGCATGCTACTGCGAAGCAGTTTATTTATTATAAATATGTTTAGGTGGTATCTAAATTACTGCCAGAGCTCTGAACTTGATTACTAATGGTCATAAAGTAAAGAATACTTTGAAGTGCCCCAAATTGTAGATCAAAATGTTTGTATATTCATCACTTTGACTAAGATTCAGCCAAGATTTTGTTGGCTAATAAAGACTGTAAATTAAATAGAAAACAGGCCCGGTAAAGAGGGGTCACGGCTGCTTTTTTAAATGCTTACAGTCCTTTAGGGCAGGATGTCTGTGCTGCTTTAATTGTTCAGAGTTTCACTTTCTGCCGTGGGAACTGCAAATGTGCAAGCCTCTGACTCATAATGCTGCAATATAAACTTCCATTTAAACTTGATGGGTCCCTTCTCATTAGAGTTTTATTTTCCAGGCACTTTTGTGATGTGCTCTTTTATGAGCAGTGTGAATAAATATGATAGTGATATTACCCATGCAAATGGGCAGCACTAAAATGTCTAGAGTTAAGAAAAAACAACAGAATTCTGCTTAAAAAATTAAACCCCCTAATATTCAAAACATTAGCTACATTTTACTTCTTTTTAATAGAGAATTTCTTCTAACCTCCCTGCCAGTCAGCATTTCTTTGAGGCACACACTAACTATCCATGATTTGATTGGCAAAATGTGAAAGTGAACTAAATTTCAGTCTTACTACTATTTTGGTTCTTCAGTTTGTAGAGCAGTGACCACACTATGACTGCAAGTATTGAGCCATCCGAACTTTTGAGAGGTTTGTGTTCTTTCCAGTCCACCTTCCCCAGTCCACATGGAGATGCATGACAGGCAAACTGCGAACAAGCTGTCTACCTGTTCTTGATAGTGCACAAACAAATGCATATGATTCTATGATTCTTGTGTCAGCACACTACTGATTTATCATACCATCACCAATAGTGATGCTATGAGTAGTGTTCTATGTTCTCTGGTAAGCAGCCTTTAATTGTTTGAGGATTTTTCCAGTGAATCAAGTTTATAGAAAGTCTAGAATATCACTCAAAAGAAACACCTTTGGGGGTCATGGCCTTAAAATGTAGGATAAATTCCCACTTTTAGTCCTGCTGATAATTTGTAATCTACTCAGAGTCTAAATGATTTCTATATTTAAGTGAGAGAATCATTGTGACTCACCACAGAACAGAACATTGCATGGTCTCCTGTCACTTTGTTTGTCTGAAAAGGAGCCAAGAATTAAGATTTACAAAGCAGATTATGAATTTTATGCATCTCAGTAAAAAAAGGTGATAGATAGAGACAAGCAAGGTTTTATCTGTTCATGAGAGTCATGCAAAGGGTGTAAATGAAAGTGTAAAATATAAGAAAGCTTGAATGGCTTGTGTGGTAGCTGGCAAAATTAACTTCCAGTTGTGCAAGAATCTCTCTACGCTACAGTGTAGCTTTCTCCTGACTAACCCAGTGATAAATTAAGCCATTAAAAATTAGGGAGTCATGATATTATTTGGCAAAAGGCGCTCTTTTGGGTAGAGAAATAGAAATAGATTTTGGGCAGAAAATAGGCAATGACTGGTACTTCACATTATAGCACAGATCCTCCGTAAAATTCACATTGTTCCTAATACTTTTCCTATTTCCTGGTTTTAGTTATACCATTGTAAATTTGGAATAATAATACAAAAGTCTTTTAGGTTGATAAGGATTTTATAATTTTGTAAGGAAAAAAAAAAGAAAAAATTAGAGTCAGAAATGAGACATTTCTATGTACCTTGTGTTTTGCACTTGTGCTGTTTCTTTGCCTCCTTCCTTGTCACTTACTCTTTGTCAACCCCTGCACTTATTTTATTCCATCCTTTCCTACCCATTGCTATTGTTATTTTTTTTATGTTTTTGGGTGGGTGGTTAACTGACATTAGGAAGAAAAGCCATGCAGGAGTATATCTGCATATACTATTTTCCAGAGCACCATGCCTCCTTCTCTTGGTTACCTCAATGTCATTATGAAACATGCCATATATTTATTATTTAAACAGTAGAAAAGAGAATGTTGTGGGGTTTGGGGTTTTTTTGTTTTGTTTTGTTTTTTTTCCTGAGATTGCCATCTATTACAAAATCCTATGAACAGAAAAAAGGAACAGTTAAATGAGTACCTTAATTTGCTTGCTATTGAGAAGCTGTTACTATAACAAACAGCAGTAAGACTTAAATCAGGCCTGTGGAACAAAGCATTCCAGTGTCATTTTTACATTAGTGATTGCAGTTGATGTCATTTTCACAAAACAAAATTATAACCAAAATGGGTATTTCAGGTCAAAGTGTCACAAAGAGTATATAGATACATTTCCATCAATAAATCTGCCCTCTTCCTGCCCTGACATAAGTGTTCAACCCTTTGTGATTGACGTTTTTACCACTAAATTATACTATGTCTGCTTCTAGAAGAAATGTCTCCATTACAAAATTAGCTAACCATCAACATAACATAAAATAACTTCAACATGGTGTCATTTCACAAGAATATCGATTCGCACAGACTTACTGGATTAAATCCTGGTTTCCCATAAAAGGAGCAGCCATTATGTCTTTGGTAGTCAGAAAAACATATATTGTGGACATATGTGTATTGAGGTGATTAAAGCTTCATTGCTGAGCTCAGAAGCATAAGATTCTGTCCTGTGGCAATATCAAATAAAGAAAATGGACAAGATATTAGTTTGAAGTATAAATAAGAATAAGGTTAAAAACCAGCTACGAGTCCAACACTTCATTTTCTTTTGCTGGAAGTTACTTTTGATTATCGGTTGCAGTAGGAAAAGTCTTCAATTCTTCTTAGGTTAACTACTGAATCTTGCAAAAGCCTTTTCAAGATCTCATGCTTGTAAATTTTCCTTACTTAATTTTCCTCACCCTTAGTGCTAATAGAATTCCTCATACTTCACAGGATGTTGTGAGCTTATAATTGACTAATACCCTAAAAGTCTTTGAAGTTCTTAGATGAGCAATCCTATTTAAGAGCCAATAATCACGATGTGCGGTTGTAGTTTCTTCCTATATCAAAACTGTAGAAAGGAAAACTAATTAGAAAACAGTTTTTTTAATCACTATTTCTACTTCATTTTTATAGAGTTTCTCTATATTTAGCATTGAAATAATAATGAGCTAAACTCATTCTGGGCACAACTTCAGTGATCTTAATGAAATTACTTTGGAGATAAATTTTGACCCAGTACTTTGTGACCAATTGTGTATCAGAGAATTTCCTAAAGGAGAAAATACCACCTCTATGACCACAATTCACTCTTGGCAAACTCAATATTTTGAGTTTCAGCCTGATTCCTTCAAAAAGAGATGAAAACCGGCATCTTCATTAAACAAGGCCAATGTAAATCGTTGTATACACTGTATTACCCTGAAGTCTCCAACCTGTTTAGGGCTAGTGGTATGCTCAGAGAGCAGGGCTAAGGTGAACAGCTGCCAGATTTTCCACTCTTTATGAAGTACTTTTCCTCTCTGTTCATCTTAAGATCCTTTAAAATCAAATCAGTTCTTCACACCTTTGTAGGGAAGAATGAGCTACCATGCCAGTTCCAGGAAGACTAGCGGTAATGAGGTTTAAAAGACGTTGGGCAGGGATAAGGTTGCAGGGGTGGTTTGCAATTACAATGTCTGTTTGTACTAGGCTTGTATTCCTTGAAAATCCCCATCCCTTGACCAGAGCTTGTATAGATGCAATTTGCTCAGCAAATCCTTCTTATTCTGGCTCTGTGAGGCATGCATGTGAAAGAACATTTTCACCTTGGGAGAATCACAGTATATAGCTGCCTGTTAGTGAAAGATAGTCTGTCACCATTCATCCCTGCCCATTACGACATGAAGAGGACAATGTTACTAGTCTCTGCCCATTCAATCCTTTTTCGTTGGCACATTACTATTTTATCATTTTGATCTTCTCCTTACTGAAGATAAAAGGCACCATGTGCAGGATTCATGAATGACTACTGTTATTTATCGACCCAGGACTTTTTGAACATTTTTTTCCCCTCTGATTCATGAACCACTTTTCCATATTCGAAAAGCAGTTCATAAATCGTTCAGCACCAGAAGAAATTAATAATAATGAGTTCATTTACATAAAAGGACTCATCCTTATAGTTGCTGATAACATTTGAAGCCAGAATGTTCTCGACAAACGGGAATTTTGCTGGCAGTGCAAGAAATAATCTTTTGTTTATAAATTAATTAAAACATACTTTTCCCTCTGCTAAAGGGAAATTTCGTTGGGTAAAATGTTTTTGCTGGTTTTGGGGGTTTTTTATTCATTTGTTTTTTTTGTGGGTTTTTTTTTTTTGTATTTTTGGGGGTTTTTTTGGTGGTTTTTTTTTTTTTTTTGTAAATAAATGGTATTATCCAGAGTGGAAAGAGGGATTTTTGGTAACTTTGAGATTCAGATTCTGAAGAGAGAGGGATGTACCTTGACTTGTCTTCTTTTTCTTTTTTCTTTTTTGAGTGAGGATTTCTTCTGAAGACATTGGCAGCTGCTTTTCATGAGGATTTGTTTGAACATATTATTTCCTGTGGATCTGTCTCTCTCCCTCTCCAAGTTTCATTCTGAGTTTCAAATTCAAGTGAACTTAAAATCTTAATAAGATATTCCCACATTTCCTCTGGACTCATACCCATGAGTTTCACATAATTTTGATGCAAAACTATAATCAATCCCATATTTATTGTTGGAAAGGAGGGATGAACCTGAATGAACATTTCCATAAGGCCAGTCAAGGGGCAGAATCAGTGTATGGACGTTTAATGCCAGCACACACATGGTGAACGTGTGTTTCATTATGTCTGAGTGCTGGGAACTAGTCTGCTTTCCCCAAGACTGGATTTACATAGTTCACTGTAACGAAGCTGCATTGGAAATATGTTGCTATAACAGAAAAAGGTCTTTGAAGCATAAGGGTAGGATATCATTCACACTAAAGCCTAAACTAAGTTGCAGGTTTTTGCTCTGAACAATGGTTTGTTTGCCCTCACCCAAAGCTGCATGGTCCTGCTACGCAGTGGGACAAATCTGACATAAAATTAACACATATAACCCCACCCCACATATTTTCTTTTGTATCACCAGCATGGCAGGAGGCATTACCACACACCCTTCTCCTTGGTGCTTTTCTGGCCAGCCTCAGATTCCTCCAGGTGACTCCATGCAGCCAGGGAATTTATGTAGCTTCTATAAAGCACCTTTGAAAGAGGGTAGATTTAGATTAGACATTAGGAAGAAGTTCTTCCCTGAGAGAGAGAGGAGGTGCTGGCATAGGTTGCCCAGAGAAGCTGTGGCTGCTCCATCCCTGGCAGTGTTCAAGGCCAGGTTGGATGAGGCTTGGAGAAACCTGGTCAGGTGAAAGGTGTCCCTGGCCATGGCAGGGGGGTTGGAACTGGATGGATCTTTAAGGTACCTCCCAAACCAGTCTGTGATTCGTTCCCAATGCACTGCTCATGGAGATTACATATCTACAACAAAGTTCACTTTCCATTCCAGATCCCAAGTCTACAAATTATGCACAGTAACAGCCAACATGGCTACATTTGAAGATGCTTTTCTGCTTTCAGGCTCAGCTCTTTCCAGAGAAAGTGAGATAGTGGAAAAGCCCCATGCATACTGCTTTTCTGCCTTCCACAGTACAGCACTCAGTTTTGCAAGCATGTGAATGAAATAATCATAAGAACATTTTATAAAAAAAAATGGGCTAATTCTCTCTCAGGATTTTGAAAAGAACATAACACTTGAGTGTCAAGTGTCGGAAAAGAGTGGAAATTTTTCTTAACTTCTTTATTTCCTTATATACAGTACCATAGGAAATTGTGATACGGGATAAAATTTGCACATTTGTTCCTTTCCTAGTGCTGGAATATGTCCTTTGATAGTCTTATTTATCTGTATTTAAGCTTTTGTTTGTCAAACATGGAACAGTGTGTTATCACAAGGAAAGACTAGAAGTTGGAAACATGTATTACTACCCTCATCTGTGTAATATGAATATATATGGCTCCAATAGAAAAGTTACTTTAAAAAACAACAAAAGGCCTGCATTGTCTGTTCCTACTTTTGCTCTTAATTGGTGACATCTGGGCTTGTTGGGATAGAATGAAACTTTTATTTTGTGTTTTTGAGAAGAAAGAGTTGGCTGGCTAGTTATCTTTATAAGGTTTCATTTCCTCTCATGTCCCCTTCTCTTTCATTTTACTGTTTGAAGACTTCTAAGGCAAATATAAGGGAGCCAAAAGAGATCTCCAGACAATTCACTGGACTATTCTGAGCTGCAGCATTTAGCTTCAGCATGAACCTGGGCAGCTCACTTCAACTTTGTGTCTCCATCTGTAAAATAGAGTTAATGATTCAGCTTAGAAAACTTTCATGTATGTTCCCTGAAATCACTATATAAGCTAATATATTACATTATTATTCACATCACCTTTACTTTTGCGCTAGTAAGACGTGATTTTTCAGAAACGGGCTTTTATTGGAAATTTTGTATTCTTTTAAACTTATTGAATTGTGGTTACTGATACCTGTCTACAGACACACACACACATGCACACATACATCTTATATTCACGTGTAGGCTATATCAGCTTCTACATAACAAATGGTATGTTGCTTCTCCAGTCTGCTTTCTTGGTTAATTTGGTTTGGTTAATTAATGATATTACCAGTTATTGCCAGCTTACATCAGTGTGTGACCAAAACTAGATATCATGGGTTTGTCATGGTTGTATGCATTACAGTATTTTATCCTTCCCTGTAGCAGCCTTTTATAAATTTTACTAAAAGATGGGGATATAAAGCAAAGAATATTTGGATATGGAACAGAAAACAAAAACTGCAATCACGCTTCTCAGCAGAAAATACTTGAGGAAGACGAGAAAGTTCTGTCTGTGGCAGCAAAATGACATGCTAAGCAGACTGAAAGCAACATTCATAATGTTAGGAGCACCCTTTCCTCAGTGCATAAATTCAAGACAATGAAAATGTAATGAATAAAGCATTTAGAGAGGTGACTGTGACAAGGACAGGAGTGGGGAGGGGGTTGCTGGATCATACGGTCAGCCTCTTCAAATGAAACTGTTTACTGCTGGAGAGGACACATCAAACTAAGAAATAATTTAGGCTTAAGGTTCCCCAAAATACATTCCATCCCAAGCAAGGGAACAGTAGAGACTGCAAAGAGACTCAGGGTGCTTTAACTGACAATGCAAGATCCTGATTCTTCACAAAGATCTTAGCTATTGCACACCAGACAATCTTTTAAAAACATGATGCTGCAAGTGAAACTGGAGTATAAAAATGCATCACCCTGAAAAAATGCCTGCTGGGAGTTGCAAAAAGCCACTAAGTCTTGATCACTGTTGGAGCTGCAGATGTTGCTGGAAGCCACTACTAACAAGGAGCCAAATCTGAAGCTGGAGATGCTCAGCACCTCTGAGGATTTGGCCTTCAATCTGAGCAGCCTGAAGCCCCAAAGCCCAATCCTTAGGAGGCTACTGTAACACTCTGAATAATTTTAGGGGGTAAGAGGGAGAAAAGGGGGGGGATAGGGGGGGGAAAGAGACAAACTGAAGCAAGCTTTCAACCTTCTAATTAGTTTCAGTACAGATTTTCTCAGAACCTGAACATACACAAGTCCATGGGTCCTGATGAAATCCATCCGTGGGTCCTGAAGGAGCTGGCGAATGAAGTTGCAAAGACACTATACATCATATTTGAAAAATGATGGCAGACAGGCGAAGCTCCTGATGACTGGAAAAAGGGAAATATAACCCCCATTTTCAAGAAGGGGAAAATGGATGACTCAGGGAATTACAGACCAGGCAGTCTCACCTCTGTGCCTGGCAAAATCTTGGAGCAGATTCTCTTGGAAGGTATGCTAGGGCACATGAAAAAGAGCAAGGTGCTTGGTGGCAGCCAGCATGGCTTCACTGGGGGGAAATCCTGCCTGACCAATTTGGTGGCCTTCTATGACGGGGCTACAGAGATGATGGACGAGGTGGAACAGCTGATGTCATCTACCTGGACTTGTGCAAAGCATTCGACACTGTCCCACATGACATCCTTGTTTCTGGAGACACATCAGTTTGATAGGTGGTCCACTCAGTGGATAAAGAACTGGATGGCTGTTCGCACTCAAAGAGTTGTGGTCAATAGTTCAATATCTGGCTGGAGACCAGTAATGAGTGGTGTCCCTCAGGAATCTGTGTTGGGACCGATCTTGTTTAGCATCTTTGTCAGTGACACGGGCAGTGGGATTGAGTGTGCCCTCAGCAAGTTTGCCGATGACACCAAGCTGTGTGGTTCCGTTGATATGCTGAAGGGAAGAAATGCCATCTAGAGGGACCTTGATTCACTTGTGAGGTGGGCTGATGCCAACCTCATGAAGTTTAACCATGCCAAGTGCAAGGTCCTACACCTGGGTTGGAGCAATCCCAGGCACAGCTACAGGTTGGGCAAAAAGGAAATTCATGGTAGTCCCGCGGAGAAGGACTTGGGGGTGTTAGTCAATGAGAAAATGAACATGAGCCAGCAGTGTGAGCAGCCTCAGCTCCCTCGAGGAGATGACTCACCGGGGGTGGAGCCAGGAGGAGTGGCACCAGCTGTGAGTAGTTAAAAGCCTACCCAGGGAGCGCGGTGACCAGAGCAGGCAAACAGAGCAGGTAGAGGCAGCTTGAGCAGCAGTTCGCATGGGCAGGCAAGCGGGATAACCGCCTCATCAAGAGGACTCACCTGGAGCGCAGGAGGGGAAGGAGTGCTTGTTTGTGTGGAGAGACATAGACGGATGGATCAACCAGATAGATCATGGTTACAACATGATCAAAAGCTGTAGTGAGTAATAATGTGGGTATCCAGATTGAGCCTTCCTGCAGACATGCGGCCATGCAGGTCTCTGGCTGCAGTGGATGCTGGAGCCTGGCACTTTTATTGGAGAGAGCCAGTGACACTGCTTGTGTTCGCTGTGAGCAAATAAATGATCTGCTCAGGCAGGTGGTTGAACTGAGGGAGGAGGTAGAAAGGTTGAGAGCCATCAGAGAATGCGAAAGTGAAATAGATTGGTGGAGCCACACCCTAAGGCAATGGCAGAGGGAAGTGGTTGAACAAGTGATGGATCCCCTTCCCTCCTACCATCAGACAGAAGGAGAGAACTTAAGGGACAAGGATGTATGGAGGGAAGTCCCTCCTCAGAGAGGTAAGCGAAACCCCTCGCAATCCCTTCCTCCTTCCCAGTTGCCCTTGAATAACAGGTATGTGGTCTTGGAACTACAGGGCCAGGTAAATGGAGATGGAGAGGTACATCTATCTAGTGAGTCACCTAGGGCTTGTCACTCACCCCCATGCCTTAGAACTTCCCCAACCAAGAAGAAAAGAAGAGTAATTGTGGTTGGTGACTCCCTTCTGAGGGGAACAGAAGTGCCCATTTGTCGACCGGATCCATCCCACAGGGAAGTCTGCTGCCTACCTGGGGCTCGGATTAGAGATGTTAAAAAGAAACTCTCTGATCTGGTGCAGCCTTCTGACTACTATCTGCTGCTGGTTTTTCAGGTTGGCAGTGATGAAATTATTACAAGGAGGGCAAGGGCAATGAAGAGAGACTTCAGGGTCTGGACCACAAGTGGTGTTTGCCTCCATACCTGTTACAAGCAAGGGTGAAGAGATAAATAGGAAGAGTCTGCAGATTAATGTATGGCTACGTGACTGGTGCCAAAGGCAGGGTTTGGGGTTTTTCAATCATGGGCTGTTGTATGAGACACCTGGTTTGCTGGTGGCAGGTGGGATACACCAGTCCCAGAGAGGGAAAAGGGTTTTGGGGCAGGAGTTAGCAGGGCTTATTGACAGGGCTTTAAACTAGATATGAAGGGGGGAGGGGATTTAACTGGGCCTGTTAGGGACAAGCCCAAGAGAAACATGCTAGGGCTTGAAGGATGGTGGACTAGGGAGGACTATCAATCTATTGTTTCATTTGTGGGAAAGGATAGTTTTTTAGACCCTGTCCCACAGGGGAAAAGGGGTACTAGGGCAAGAGTTAGCAGAGCTCACTCACAGAGCTTCAGGTTAGATTCAAAGTGTGAGGGGATCGTAGCTGGATTTGAATTAGTGGGGCATTGTTCTAGTATTAATGAAGACCAGAAGGCTTCTTGCCTTCCGAGAGTGCCATCAGCGTGCTCTGCTTGCTCCCTGAAATGCCTGGACACCAATGCACACAGTATGGGGAGTAAACAGGAGGAGTTAGAAGTCGGTGTGGGATCTAAAGGTTATGATCTGGTGGCAATTACAGAGACATGGTGGGACAGCTGACATGACTGGAATGTGGTCATGGATGGCTATGTCCTTTTTAGGAAAGACAGGTCAGCAAAGCGAGGTGGTGGAGTTGCTCTTTATGTGAGAGAGCGACTAGAATGTATTAAGTTCTGTCCAGGGGCAGATGAGAAGCAAGTGGAATGTCTGTGGGTACGAATTAAGGGACAGACTGGTACAGGTGATACAGTTGTGGGGGTCTATTATAGACCTCCTGATCAGGACGAAGGAGTTGATGAGGCTTTCTACAGACAACTGGAAGTAGCCTCGCGACTACATGCCTTAGTCCTCATGGGGGATTTTAACTACCCCAATATTTGCTGGAAGACTCACACAGCCAATCATTCATAGTCTAGGAGGTTCCTCCAGTGCATTGATGATAACTTCTTAATGCAAATGATGGACAAACCAACTAGGAGAGGAATGCTGCTAGATTTAGTACTCATTAACAAGGAGGGTCTGTTTGAAGTGGTGATGGTCAATGGCAGCCTTGGCTGCAGTGACCATGATATGGTGGAGTTTAGGATCCTGTGTGGGATGAATAGAATACCTAGCAAGGCCACAGTTCTGGATTTCCAAAGGGCCAACTTTGGCCTGTTCAATCAACTGCTAAGGGAAGTCTCATGGGAAAGGGTACTAGGCAGTAAAGGGGCTCATGATAGTTGATCAGCATTCAAGGACCACTTCTTCCAAGCTCAGGATCAGAGCATCCCAATGGGTAGGAAATCAAGTAAGGGATCTAAGAGACCAGTGTGGTTAAACAAGGAGCTGCTGGGCAAACTCAAGTGGAAAAGGAGAATCTATGGATTATGGAAAGAGGGGCAGTCACTTGGGAGGAATGTAGGACAGTTTTTAGAGGATGTAGGGAGGCAATTAGGACAGCTAAGGCCTCCTTGGAACTTAATCTTGCTAATTGGGCTAAGGACAGTAGAAAGGGTTTCTTCAAATACACAGCAAATAAAACTAACACAAGAGGCAATATAGGCCCACTGCTGAACGAGGTGGGTGCCCTGGAGACAGAGGATATAAAGAAGGAAGAGGTGCTGAATGCTTTCTTTGCCTCTGTCTTTACTCCTGTAGACTCTCCCTGGGGGCCCCAGATTCCTATAGCCCCAGAAGGAGTCAGGACAAAGGAGGAGTTTGCTTTGGTAGATGAGGATTGGGTTGGGGATCAGCTACGAAATCTGGACATCTATAAATCGATGGATCAGGACGGAATGCACCCACGGGTGCTGAGGGAGCTGGTGGAGGTCATTGCTAGGCCACTCTCCATCATCTTTGGTAAGTCGTGGGAAATGGGAGAGGTGCCTGAGGATTGGAGGATGGCAAATGTCACACCAGTCTATAAGAAGGGCAAGAAGGAGGACCCAGGTAATTATGGACCAGTCAGCCTTACCTCCGTCCCTGGAAAGGTGATGGAACAACTTATTCTTGACTCCATCTCTAGGCATACCAAGGATGAGGGGATCATTAAGAACAGCCAACATAGTTTTATCAGGGGGAAGTCATGTTTGACCAACCTTATAGCCTTCTATGAGGAAGTAACTAGGTGGAGGGATGATGGTAGAGCGGTAGATGTGTTTTTTCTTGATTTCAGTAAGGCATTTGATACTGTCTCCCACAGCATTTTCATAGATAAGCTAAGGAAGTGTGGGCTTGATGATCAGGTAGTGAGGTGGATCAAGAACTCGTTGAAAGGAAGAAGGCAGAGAGTTGTGGTCAATGGGGCAGAATCTAGCTAGAGGTCTGTGACTAGTGGATTCCCTCAGCGGTCAGTGCTGGGACCAGTACTGTTTAATATTTTCATCAACGACCTGGGTGAAGGAACTGAGTGTACCCTCAGCAAGTTCACTGATGACACTAAATTGGGAGGAGTGGCTGACACACCAGAAAGCTGTGTTGCCATTCAGTGAGACCTGAACAGGCTGGAGAGTTGGGCGGGGAGAAACTTGATGAAATTCAACAAGGGCAAGTGTAGAGTCTTGCATCTCGGGAAGAACAACCCCATGTACTAGTACAGGTTGGGGGCTGACCTGCTGGAAAGTAGTTAAAGGGAAAGGGACCTGGGGGTCCTGGTGGATAGGAGGATGACCATGAGCCAGCAATGTGCCCTTGGGGCCAAGAAGGCAAATGGCATCCTAGGGTGCATTAGAAAGGGTGTGGTTAGTAGGGCAAGAGAAGCTCTCCTCCCCCTCTACTCTGCCTTGGTGAGGCCGCATCTGGAATATTGCGTCCAGTTCTGGGCCCCTCAGTTCAAGAAGGACAGGGAATTGCTTGAAAGAGTCCAGTGCAGAGCCACAAAGATGATGAAGGGAGTGGAACACCTCCCTTATGAGGAGAGGCTGAGGGAGCTGGGTCTCTTTAGCTTGGAGAAGAGGAGACTGAGGGGTGACCTCATCAGTGTTTATAAATATGTAAAGGGTGGATGTCAGGATGATGGAGCTAGGCTTTTTCCAGTGATATCCAATGGTAGGACAAGGGGCAATGGGTGTAAACTGGAGCATAGGAGGTTCCACGTTAACATCAGGAAGAATTTCTTTACTGTGAGAGTGACAGAGCACTGGAACAGGTTGCCCAGGGGGGTTGTGGAGTCTCCTACATTGGAGATATTCAAGGCCCACCTGGACAAGTTCCTGTGTGATGTACTCTAGGTTACCCTGCTCTTGCAGGGGGTTGGACAAGATGATCTTTTGAGGTCCCTTCCAACCCTTGGGATTCTGGGATTCTGTGTGCTCACAGCCCAGAAAACCAACCATGTTCTGGCCTGCATCAAAAGAAGCATGACCAGCAGGTCAAAGGAGGTGATCCTGCCCCTCTACTCTGCTCTTGTGAGACCTCACTTGGAGCATTCTGTGCAGTTCTGGTGTCCTCAACATAAAAAGGACATGGAACAGTTTGAAAAAGTCCAGAGGAGGGCCATGAGGATGATCAGGGGACTGGAGCACCTCCCATATGAAGACAGGCTGAGAAAGTTGGGGCTGTTCAGCCTGGAGAAGAGAAGGTTGCATGGAGACCTCATAGCAGCCTTCCAGTATCTGAAGGGGGCCTACAGGGATGCTGGAGAGGGACTATTCATTAGGGACTGTAGTGATAGGACAAGGGGCAATGGGTTAGAACTTAAACAAGAGAGGTTTAGATTGGATATAAGGAAGAAATTCTTTACTGTGAGGGTGGTGAGGTACTGGAATGGTTTGCCCAGGGAGGTGGCGAATGCTCCATCCCTGGCAGTGTTCAGGGCCAGGCTGGATGAAGCCTCAGGTGATATGGTTTAGTGTGAGGTGTTCCTGCCCATGGGAGGGGGGTTGGAACTAGATGATCTTGAGGTCCTTTCCAACCCTAACTATTCTATGATTCTATGATCTTTATGAGAAAAAAAGGCTAGAAAGTGTTTAAAGGATATCTGAAAATCTGTGTTCTGTTTCTGCTCTGTTCCAACATAGGACCAGAGATTTCAGCCATGAGCCTGAGCACAAAGGCAAGTTGGGGAAGAAAGATAAAATAAAGGTAAATAACTCATTGTCATAACCGTTATGGAAATGCAGTCAGGGCAGATGATTCTGTTACAGATTGTCACACTTCTACAAACATCCACATGTGTTCTGTTTATCAAAGAAGCCAAAGATTTTAACCCATCAAATAAACTTCTGGTAAAGTTTCTAAGGTGTCTAAATGGAAAATACTGTAGACATGTAAAGTAAATGGCAACTTTTAAGAATCAATTGCTCTATGGTTTTTAGGTTTTTTTCTGGTTTTAGTTTGCTTGATGTACAGGAGTACATTAACCAGGACATGACAAATGTCTTACCACCAGTTTCCAGGGAGAAGCTCTTGTTCTTTTTTTTTTCATTAGGGTTTGAAATGGTAGTAAAAATATAACCTTCAATCAGTATATACACTGTTCCAAACTTTGATAGATCATTGATGTGATTTTCCAAAATCCTGAAAACAGGCATAATAACTATGAGATTAGGAAAAAAAAAATCCAAGAAACAAGGAAGAGAAATCCCCAATACACTTAGGTTCTTTGTGTTCATATAATGACTTCTGAATGTTGAGGGATTAAGACTTAAGGTGTATTTTTGGGATCACACTTTCAAGCTTCCTACATAAGCATGAGATGTAGAAAGTTTTGTTTTACCTTTAAAAAAAATCTTTTTGCAATTGTAGGGGCTGAGGAGTTTTAAATAAAGCATCAAATACTTTGAAGTTCATGATAAAATTGTAAGAGCTGGCAACACTGCATATAATAAGCAAGCAAAACTTAAAAAATGGTGGAAGAGGAGAAGGAATAAAGTGCTGTGCAAGATAAGAGAAGGGTTTGAAATGTTACTGGTTTGGAAAGGCTGAATTTTTACATTAGGTTTGCACTGACATGAGTGACTATCTCAGCTTTCAGGTGTCAATATATGAGTCTGAGACTAAACTACTCATAAGCACTTTCAGTCCATTCTCATATCACATTTCTCTTTCTCTTTTGCACCTTCTTTCCTCTTTTTTTTTTCCTCCTCCATTCACTTCCAAGCACTCTCTTGCAATGAACATGGGTATTCTGGTGTATCTCAAACAGAAAGTTACTCTCAAGCATTAGGAAACAATCCCAAACAACATAAAATTTAGGAAATGTGATGTAAACCAACTGTAATATTCAATTCCACTCTCTGTCAGAAGGGATACACCTGTGGATTTAACTAGTTGTTCTATCAGATCTCTCAAATACAAAAAGAGTTGCATAGCAAATAATGGATGTATTAATCTTAAATAAATGCAGGTAGTTATTTGGTACCTTCAACAGGAGTTTCAGATCTGTGTTTATATGATGACTATTTCTAAGATTTTATATATTTAGTTAATACATATTTAATCTAGATATCTAGAAAAGACATAGAATTTGCTTTCTGACTTTGAATGATCACAAGTATTACAAATTTAAAACACTGGTGCGAAGGTAGAAAGCATATGGTATGTATTTTAATGGGATGTTTTTAAAAAACTTGAGATAATGAAGAAAATATATAGTAAGACATTCATTTGATATTTCATTTGTTTACAGCCATATTACAGCTGTGTCATATAAGTGAGAAATACAAATGGGCACAAATTGATTGATGGCTTGGCTTTACTAGCAAAGATTTGGGAAGGGCTTTACCCACATTTACTAAAAGCACGATGACCAAGGCCATGTGGGATATGCCAATCTGGTTGGAAAAAAGGGTGCTTAGGCAATCAGGAAGTGTCCAACCAGGAATATCATCTCCTGGGCAATCTCAAGTGACCCATGTCCTGGTCTGCCCACATGCAAGGTTGGATCTACAGCTTCCCATGCACCTTGCCACCTGCCATTTCGACCCTCGCCTGTCCATACCAACAAGTGAGAGCGAGCCCTTCCAGCCTGCGCAATGGATTTTTTAGGTGAGGCACAGAGTGAACGGAACTGGCCTCAGCCTTTACACCCGAGGTTTAACTGCCATGGCCTAGCGAGCTAGGATGGTGAGAACAATGTCTGGAGGTCGTAGATTTGGTTAGAGTGTCCTTCTCTTAGATGGAAGACCATACAAGGCTAGACAAGCTCCATATGCCCGGGTCTGAAGATAGGAGTTTTCCTTCTCCTGTGAGGAAGGCCTGTCTTCACTAACAAAGATTCAGGAAGGGCTTTGACCCACGAATTCTGAACAAGACTGTCATCTCCTTGGTCAATATCGAGCAACAATGATGCAACAGCACAACATCAAGCATCAAGTCAGATTCTGACTTAGAGGCATTCAGTCATAGATCATAGAATAGTTAGGATTGGAAAGGACCTCAAGATCATCTAGTTCCAACCCCCCTGCCATGGGCAGGGACACCTCACACTAAACTATATCACCCAAGGCTTCATCCAACCTGGTCTTGAACACTGCCAGGGATGGAGCATTCACTACCTCCCTGGGCAACCCATTCCAGTACCTCACCACTCCACAGATGGTAGCCTCGCGCCAGTGGCTCCTCAGCCAAGTGAATGCACCAGGGGTCTGAACCTGAGGCTCTTCTCGTACTGAGCAGAATTACTATTGCAACAACACATCATCAGTACGGTAAAACTAACCTGTCTCACGATGGTCGAAACCCAACTCACGTTCCCTATTAGCAGGTGAAAAATCCAGTGCCTGGTGAATTCTGCTTCACAATGTTAAGAAGAGTCAACGTCAAAGGATCTAAAAGTGACATTGCTACGAAAGCTTGGCCACCATAAGCCGGTTATCCCTGTGGTAACTTTTCTGACACCTCCTGCTTAAAACCCAAAAAGCCACTCTGATCGTTTTTTCACTTACCTGGTGTGGCCGGGCAGTGAGCCCCAAGGGGGCTCTCACTTCTGGCGCCAAGCACCCCTCACGTGCCAGGTGTGACGCGCTCTGGGGACAGTGGCAGGTGGGGATTTTGACTGGAGTGGTACCACCTGTCAAAGCGTAATGCAGGTGTCCTAAGGCGAGCTCAGGGAGGATGGAAATCCCCAAAGGAGCAGAAGGGCAAAAGCTTGCTTGATCTTGATTTTCAGTACAAATAAAGACCATGAAAGCGGGGCCTCACAGATGGACACAAATATTAGGAAGACATGTCACTGATGAGCTCATTGGTGACCTCAGTTCCACTATTTGGTATAGCTCAATACAGCTACTAGACCAATACAGAGATACTTCCAATCGTGCTCAAAATCCAGCCCCACCTCAGGAAACCAGAGTTCTGTCACAGAGTTTGCTAGATTATCAAAGACATATGAACATCAATCATATACTAAATGATGATGTCAAAATAATTGTAATTAAAAAAGTCAGAAATGCTTAGTTGGGTAACAAGAGCTTTAATTGTAGGGTTATGAAAGTCTTGAATTCAATAAAATATAGTAAAATCTGTGACTACTTAAATTCATGATTGCTCAAGAAATGCTGAGGGACTGCTGCCTCCTAGTCTTTCTGTTTCCATTTACAACAAGTTCACTTGGAAATGTTGAGGAATCTGCATCTATCAGAAAATTGCTCACTTACTGAAACCAGCTATTTTTAAGGTTTTATTTAAAGGAGATAATGAATAAGACTAAATTGATGTCAGGCATGAAGCAATTTTAACCAATACATTCAAAGTCTATAATACAAAATATTGGAAAATTATATGTAGAGTAATCTAAAGTAATGAGATGTTAAAATTCCTTGGAACCTAGAAACTCTTCTATTCATTCTGTTCTTCTTTCAACCTCACTGTGGGAGGCCCCATCTCTGACATCTTTATATATGTTGTTCTTATTTCAAAATGCCACCGAACCTTCAAATGAACACTTGCCTATGATCTTTGAATACAAAAATACTTAAATCAAGGTTTTTATATTTTAGTGCACTCAGCCACAATATGCAGTGAAAGAATTTTGGTATTTAGTCTAGGTCTTATTTCAAAAGAAAGGAAAAGACAACTCTCAAAATGAAAACAATAGTTCAGTGGAATGAAATACCAGCAGTACAGAATAATTTCTAGATAGGTTATTTTAAATAGATATTGAAAAGAAAGAAAAATGAAAAATTCTTGAGAAAGTTGAACCTGGAGTAAAATACAGTATCTTCCTATAAGTAATGCTTATAAATTTTCATTACAGAATGAAAATAAAATGAAGTAGGGCAAGAAGAGTTTGCACACTATTTGCAGATTGGCACCTATTATAGAATCATAGAATCATAGAATAGTTAGGGTTGGAAAGGACCTTAAGATCATCTAGTTCCAACCCCCCTCCCATGGGCAGGAACACCTCACACTAAACCATATCACCCGAGGCTTCATCCAGCCTGGCCCAGCATTCGCCACCTCCCTGGGCAACCCATTCCAGTACCTCACCACCCTCACAGTAAAGAATTTCTTCCTTATATCCAATCTAAACCTCTCTTGTTTAAGTTCTAACCCATTACCCCTTGTCCTATCACTACAGTCCCTAATGAATAGTCCCTCTCCACCATCCCTGTAGGCCCCCTTCAGATACTGGAAGGCTGCTATGAGGTCTCCATGCAGCCTTCTCTTCTCCAGGCTGAACAGCCCCAACTTTCTCAGCCTGTCTTCACATGGGAGGTGCTCCAGTCCCCTAATCATCCTCATGGTCCTCCTCTGGACATGTTCTAACAGCACCATGTCCTTTTTATGTTGAGGACACCAGAACTGCACAGAATGCTCCAAGTGAGGTCTCACAAGAGCAGAGTAGAGGGGCAGGATCACCTCCTTCGACCTGCTGGTCATGCTCCTTTTGATGCAGCCCAGGATACAGTTGGCTTTCTGGCTGGAAGCGCACACTGCTGGCTCATGTTCATTTTCTCATTGACTAACACCCCCAAGTCCTTCTCCGCAGGACTACCATGAATTTCCTTTTTGCCCAACCTGTAGCTGTGCCTGGGATTGCTCCAACCCAGGTGTAGGACCTTGCACTTGGCATGGTTAAACTTCATGAGGTTGGCATCAGCCCACCTCACAAGTGAATCAAGGTCCCTCTAGATGGCATTTCTTCCCTTCAGCATATCAACGGAACCACACAGCTTGGTGTCATCGGCAAACTTGCTGAGGGCACACTCAATCCCACTGCCCGTGTCACTGACAAAGATGCTAAACAAGATCGGTCCCAACACCGATTCCTGAGGGACACCACTCATTACTGGTCTCCAGCCAGATATTGAACTATTGACCACAACTCTTTGAGTGCGAACAGCCATCCAGTTCTTTATCCACTGAGTGGACCACCTATCAAACTGATGTGCCTCCAGAAACAAGGATGTCATGTGGGACAGTGTCGAATGCTTTGCACAAGTCCAGGTAGATGACATCAGCTGTTCCACCCCGTCCATCATCTCTGTAGCCCCGTCATAGAAGGCCACCAAATTGGTCAGGCAGGGTTTCCCCCCAGTGAAGCCATGCTGGCTGCCACCAAGCACCTTGCTCTTTTTCATGTGCCCTAGCATGCCTTCCAAGAGAATCTGCTCCAAGATTTTGCCAGGCACAGAGGTGAGACTGCCTGGTCTGTAATTCCCTGAGTCATCCATTTTCCCCTTCTTGAAAATGGGGGTTATATTTCCCTTTTTCCAGTCATCAGGAGCTTCGCCTGTCTGCCATCATTTTTCCAATATGATGGCCAGTGGCTTTGCAACTTCATTCACCAGCTCCTTGAGAACCTGAGGATGGATTTCATCAGGACCCATGGACTTGCGTACATTCAGGTCCTTAAGATGGTCTTGAACCAGATCCTATCATACAGTGGGCCCAAGGTCTTCATTCTCACAGACCCTGTGTCTGCCTTCCAAGACTTGGATGCTGCGGTTAGAGCCTTTGCCAGTAAAGACCGAGGCAAAGAAGTCATTCAGAACCTCAGCCTGCTGCAAATCTAGGGTAGCCGGTTCTCCCAAAAGCTTCCAGAGGGGGCCTACGTTGTCCCTAGTCTGTTTTTTAGCTGGTACATACCTATAAAATCCTTTCCTGTTATCTTTAACACCCCTAGCCATGTTTAGGTCTAACTGGGCCTTAGCTTTCCTAACCTGGTCCCTGGCTTCCCGGACAACATCCCTGTATTCATCCCAGGCTGCCTATTCCCAATGTTTGCATGGATAGAACTTGCATAAAGAGCTTTGAAGACCTACTCCATTCTGGAGATTAGAAGAAAGCAAGCAAAGACAGCCTGCTGTCCTATGATAGACATGGAATTATCACAAACATACTTCTCTTATATACTTTAATCCAATCCCTTTTTTTTGTCATTGAGCTATAGAAATTTTATAACTGTAAACAGGTTCTGAGACCACTTGCTGGAACACACTACCTTGCATACTATCCTCTGTTAATCAGCTATGCAAACACTGCTTAATATGACATAAACTAAACCAAGTAACTTGGTGGAATAACGCAGATCTACAGAAGTCTCAAGTATTTGAGAAGCCTTGTGTTTCCTTTTTTAAGATTACCTCTGAAAAGAGTTGCTTCTACACCTAATTGTCTCTCACTGTTTTGCTTTATTTTTGTTATTCAAATTAAGATACAGAGAAATGTGGCTCCAATGGATAGTTAAAACTAGTATCAAGCCTTTGTTTAATTTCACTGTAGAATTACTCATCAAATCTCAGATTGTACTTTCAACAGATTTGTCATATGCTATCATTTCCAATTTTCTAATTTATTGCTTTCCAGGTGGTCAATGCATCAGATGTTGATTTGTGAAGTTTCAGTTCCAGTAATCTCTCCCAGGTCAAATATTGCAAGCAGGCTGTCACAGTTCTTTTCTGCGCTTGGGATAGGTGTCCTCTATGCATTTCTTCTTGAAGCTTTTACTGTCTTTGAATGTCAACCTGAAGCAAGAAGCTGACTATATCACTGCTTAAAAGCCATGGTGACTAAAAAGTTGTGATTGTTTCTGCCTTTCAACTTTTCAACAGGATTACTGCCTGAACTGCAGTAGTATGAAACCAAGCATGCCATACTAAATACATTTAAAAACCACAAAAAACCTAAAGCTTATGTACACAACAATGTTAAAGCTGAACTGGAGGCAGAAACAACAAAAACACAGGTACCTCCTTCTGACAAATCCTAAGCTCTCTTCTTTAGCATCACTGTAACGGATAAGAACATGAAGATTTTTTTTCATTTTAACTAGGTGAGTGTAAATGACTCACATGAAAGCCATGCAGCTATGGGAAGCAGAAGAATGCACATCCTTAATGTTTTATATGTATGCATGAAACTTGCATATGTTAGAAATGCCAAGGAAGCTAGAGGAAAAATACTGGCTGCAGTTACTGGTTGCTCAGGTAGGACTGAGTACTCCATCCAGCATAGCTTCCTCCCTGTGTGTGATGGGATGCACTGCTCTATTCTCTTGCCTATGATGCTGAATATTGCTGGCAATGCTCAGCAAGGTCTTACACTGCACAGACTGCTTGAACAGCTTGTATAGAAGAAAAGTGAACAACTGAAACATTGGTAACAAAAAAACCCCAAACAGGAAGACTTGTTTTAGAAGAATGTGTATCATAAAACTGCATGTGAGATATTGCTAAAAGCAGACTTTATATCTTGGTCTTTAGTTTCACTACTAGCTCCATTGTTAATTAAAAAAGAAAAATATGAAGACAAAAGCAGTATAACACTCATAACAGCCAACCTTCTAACCTCATCATTTACCCAACATTCAGGTTGAGAGTGACTTTTTGTCTGTTTCAGCAAAGTTCAACCAGTTCAGGCCAGTAGTCTATATTTTGAAATTGCACAGATTTTAAAGGCATTGTAGTTATTGCTTTTGCTAACCAAATTTTTCAGAAATACATTAAAGTCTGAGCTAAGTGCAAGAAACATTAAGAAAACTTAAACAGTTAAACATAAAAGGTTAAATTTAGCTATTGAAAATACCTATTCCAGCTGTAGACTACACAACTTCCTTTTGAGGAGTAGAAATGACCATATTTTGGTTTGGGAGGTATAAGTATTGGTTTGTCATTTATTTGTGATGGTGACTGCCCAGCAATGTATATGGCAATGAAGAGGTTAAAATTCTTCCCTGGAGTAATAGAAGAAACCTTTTCTTCCCCAGACGTATTGCCTCAGCTGCTAGGAAAAAAGACAAGTTCCTCCAGGTGAGGATGTAAGAGGATTGACTGAGGTAGTCCAGCAATGAGGAAGTCTGCTGGGACCAATTAGGGTGACCCAGATACCAAAAGTGAGGAGAATGCTTTTACTCCTTTATTGCTCCTGGTTTCCCACTCTTGACTCTAAGCTATAGCTTGCAGAACTAACTATTGAGGAGCGCTGTAAGGCTAATCTGCTATTACCAGTTTGTGAGTTGAGTACCTTGAGAAATTAATTTCTCTGTAACCAATAAAAACTTTTTTTGTTTTAGAGCTGCACAACAAAAATATAAACCTCAGCATCTTAATGTAGTTTTCCTTCCTCCCTACTATACCCCTTTTATTTTTTAGCTCAGATCTGACAATGGAATAACCAACCATTCATGACCAATGGGATAACCCACCATTCATGACAGGATGCAGTTAGAATTGTTTCTTCTGAAGATACTAGCTTCTGGAACAGTTTCATTAAGAAAAAAATTGAGCATGTTTCCTAAGTTACAGTATAATTTTCATTATTTTTAGAAAAACTCAAAAAACTAAAAGTTGTAATCTGTGTTAACAACAGAAGAACTGCCATGCTGTGTTTGAAACTTTATATGGAAGTGTCAGGTTTTCAACTATGCTTTCACAGAAGGAAACCTCAACCTTCCAAGTCTAGAACTAAATAAGAAAACTATAAAGTGAAAAATAGAGAACACAAAAATTATGTTTGCTTTAGTACAGTATAGAATAGTTTTGTGTTGTTTTTTTTTTAACCAGTTTCTTAGTCTAGGTCAGTTCTACTGTCCCCTCTGTTAAATTCCTATCACAAGCCATTTGCCATATCATACACTACGGAGGCAGTGTTTGAAGTACCAAAACCAATACTCTTAGTTATTGCCAGCACTTGAAAAGGTAGAGTCCAGTCTTATTCAAAACTCCTCTGCTTCCACATATCACTAAATTCAGCACACAGCTACTTGCTTGGCCATAACATTTCACAGCTTCTAAGCTGCCTGGGCCTGTGCACCAGGAATCCTGAGCTGGTGTAAGCAGCACTCACTGAAGGACCTGACACCCTTGACCCAGACCTGCACACCTTGTGTGCAGGAATGCCATGTACTACAGCCTTCTGAATAGAAAAGGGCAACCATTTAAAACACACTTTTTGTGCAACATAAACCCCCAAAATAGTTTTAAAAGGGAAAATAGAGGAGGAACCCGGTGTCCCACCCAGCAGGACTTTTCCGTGTAGCATGCTTCATTTAGAAGCACCATATCCCCATTTTTTTTTTTCAATCAATCACATTGCAGCTTCTATTTAACAGAAGATAGGCACAGATTAAAATTACTATTGCCTGCTTCTTCTATCCTCCGTTATATAATCAGGTACAAGTAAAATCCCTGAGGCAGAACAAAGCTTTATTGACTGAAAGCAGAAACAAACCTGTCCTATTATAATTAGGGAGAATTTTGAATTCATTTCAAGGGACTGTCAGAAATAGACCTCAGAAAGGACTGCATGTCTTTTGCAGATCTTCCAAAGCTATGTAGTCTTAGCAGCACACAACATGTTCTAGTTCAGAAGAACAGAAAAGCACAACACATATGAAGCTGCCTTGCCAAGGAGGAAAACCACAGCACAGGAGAAGATATAAGCATTCCAGAGAAAGCAGGGTGAGAGAAGACCCCCCCATCCCTCCCATGCACCACCCCCAACCCCCCCCTCAAAAAAAAAAGACCCAAAGAAAAAAAAACCAAACTTAGTTCTGGTTAAAAAAGCCCACAAAAACAAACTAAAAACAAACTAAAAAACTAAACTTTTCTGAGAAACCCCAACAGAATAAAATTCTCTTACTTCTTTATCAGAAATCTGTTCTAACCATATGCCTACTTATAGTCTCATGGCTGCTTCAGACCTCATAAATTAAATAAGTTCTCTAACCTGAGCACACTTAATGCTGAAAGAGGTACAGTGTTTGATTCTGTAGAGTCTGTTCATCCTATGATCTATGGAGGTGTTAAAATATCTTATGTTTGAGGAAAATCAACCAAGAAAGAATGGAAGAAGACTCATGCGTTTGAGTTTCCTCTTGCATTTATACTTACATTTCCATAAATACTTACATTTCCATTTTAACTGAGGTCTTTTTAAGTAGCTAATAGGACTGCTTTAAAGAATTCTTATTTCACAATGCTTAACATTCCTCTGCAGCCAAAGAGCACTTAAGAACTCCTAAAGCAAAATAGTGAATTAATAAAAAAAGGAGTATTCTAATCCTATTACAGTGGCATATTTATATTGGAAGACATGGTGGTCTACAGTTTTCTGCTGTGCAAAGCTGTAGGGGGAGGTGGTCTTGAAAGTGGCAACAAAACAACACTGAACATGTGAAATACCTCTTTGTTCATGCCTGTGATAAAGTGCCCATTGGAGACAACACTGCTGCCATTGTGCAACATGAAAAAAAATATGTCCATTTCCATCAAAGAACAGCAAAAAAGAGAGATTTTTATTGTGGTTTGCCGAGTTCAAAGCTTGGGGTAACATACTTATGGATGAACAGAATAAAGAGTTACACTTGGGCTTACCATATATAGCTTAACGAACACATTTGAAAATCATATAAATAATTCACATTACTCAAGAGGTGGTGAGTTGAACAAGTCCCTTCTGGTTAAACTTATTTAAAGATAAGGTGAAGTTAAGTGAGTGATGGCACAGTTACAGAGGCCACGGTCCAAGGGGAATTTGGACAGTCTAAGTTACACTACCAGAGTGATTGTGTGGAATTATGTCAACTTACAGATCTTTAGACCTTATGGGAAAAGGAAATGTCTGATCTCTAAAAGAAGTGATACAAGATGAGTATTTTACAAAGTACAATTATGCTTTACCCAATAAGCTATTTCTATGAAATAAAACTGGACATCAGCAAGGGATAAAAGGAAACATTACAGGGGAGCTGAAGAGCAAGTTCAATGATAACAAGGAATCTCTAAAATACTAACTACTTGAAACAAAATGCCACACTTAAAAAATATAATCCTTTTCAATCAAGTGCTATCAAGTCTCTCTTCTGCAGTACCTCAGAAGTATGTAATAGATCTATCCTGCATCTGTCTAGAATTATATTTTAAACATTTTTGTTGATATTTCAAATGTAGAAGGCATTTCTAAAGTAATTACTATATGACTGAACACTGATGCATTATTATTTTTGGCTGACTATTAGCCACAACCATCAAAAACATGAATTAATCTATAATGCAGATTTTTTTTTTTCCCCCGGTAAATAAATGAAATCAACCAACTAGGTAGTATTTCATTTACATTAATATTACAATAAATCTGCAGTATTCATCATGTTGGAAGGGAAAGATCACAATGACAATCTGTCTGGTTTTTATTGTATCAGTATATTGCACATACTTATACTTGAGTATTGTAAGCATTATCCTGAGCCCCAATTTCATTGTTATAATATTACTGAAGATTTTATAATTTAGAAGTAATAAAATTCTACCAGCTTTTCACAATGAAATTTACAAAGCAAAA